>NC_061521.1:17942500-18242500 GCF_022379125.1 Scophthalmus maximus | reverse complement strand
ATAATTTTGGGTGGCTCTACATCATGCTCTACAGTAACTGGCCCAGTGGTTTCAGAGGGTGCACTGAATAGTTCCGCTGAATTCTTTGCAATCACACGGAAATCATATTGTTCACTTTCAGTGAGGCCAGTCACTTCCAAGAAGGTGTCCAGTAAGTTGGTGAAGTTGCACTTAAGCCAGCAACTATTTGGCAGCTCTTTACGCTCAACAATGTAAGCAGTTATTTTAGCTCCACCATCATATTCTGGTTTATCCCATGAGAGAGAAACTGAGCTGTTAGTTATATTGGTGATCATGAGGTTGCGTGGGGGGTCGCACTGGTCTCTTGCTGCAACAGGATCAGATGCCGTACTACAGGGTCCAACACCTGCCATATTCTCAGCACAGACTCTGAACTCATACATCAGGCCCTCTTCAACACTTGTTACCTTGAACTGTTTCTCATTCACCAGGCTTTTGTTTAACTTTGTCCACAGAATACTGCTTTGATCTTTGCATTCAATATGATACCCCATGATTGGGCTGCCACCATCACTATCTGGTTTGTCCCAAGCAATGACCATTACAGACTTTGAGGCCTGCACAACATGGAGGTTGATTGGTAGACCAGGGGGCTTGAAGGGATACTGGGCAACAACAGGTTCAGTTTCAGCAAACTGGCTCTTGCCATAGCGATTCTCCGCAGCAACACAAAACTGATATTCAGTACCCTGTGTCAGACGGGAAATTTTGATTGATGTTCTTGCAACTGTAGCTGACACAGTCTGCCATATTGTATTACCCATATCTCTCTTCTTAACAACATAATTATTGATTTGAGTTCCACCTGTATAAAGTGGGGGCTGCCATGACAAACAAACAAAGTCAGCGCTCATTTCATCCACACTGAGGCCACTGGGTGGTCCTGGTCTTTCAAAAACATTGACAAAAATTTCAGTAGATGTGCTTCCAGCAGAGTTGGACAGAGTCAACTCATACACACCCACATCTATCTTGGTTGTATCTTTGATAAGGATGTGAGATGATGTGTCAGATGTGTGAACATTTATCCTGCTTGTCTCCTTCAATATGTTGCCATCTTTTTTCCAGGCTACTGTTGGTTTCGGCTCACCCTTGAATGGAACATCGATCCTTAAATCATTCCCTGCCTTCACACTGAATGTATTGGACAGCAAATTAATAATGGGCTCAGCACTAGTATCCTTTACAGTAACAGGTGCCAACAAGCACTTTGGTTCACTCTTTCCCTTTTCATTCAAAGCACTCACTCTAAAGAAGTATTCCTTTCCTTTTGCCAGCCCATTAATAGTCACCTGCAGTGCTTTACTTTCGGAACATATTGTCCATGTGTCATCTCCCTTAGCTTGCATTTCTACGATATAACATGTGATTTTGCTTCCTCCATCCTGGTCAGGTTTCTCCCAAGAGAGTCTCACACTATTGCAAGTGACATCACTGATTGCAATTTTGCCAGGAGGCAAAGGGGCCTCAGATACTTTGACAGCCTCCGTGGTCTCTGCTGGCAGTCCAGCTCCAAATTCGTTCACAGCCAGGACACGGAAATAATAAAAGAAACCTTCCTGGAGATTGTCAATCTTGTATGAATTTCTTACACAGCTGCTAGAGACACTTGTGAAGGCCTTTCTTGCCTCCTCTCGCTTCTCTATGATGTAGTGCGAAATCTTTGCTCCTCCATCAATGAGAGGTGCCTCCCAGGAGATGGACACAGAGTCTCTCTTTACATCTTTCACCTCTAGGTTTGTTGGTACACTGGGAGAGTCCAATACTTTGACATTAATGAATGCTGATTTAGAGCCACTGCAGTTCTCAGCTATCAACACATACTTTCCTGTGTCATTTCTATTGACATTCTCAATCATTAGCACTGTGTTTGTGCTTGTTACCTCAATTTGGGCACGCTCACTGAGAGTTCCACCTTCCTTTGACCATTTAACCTCGGGTTCTGGCCTTCCTTTGATGGTGACAAAGAGACGTAATGTGGAACAGGCTCGAACGTTCACAATCTTCCTCAAGGTGGCGTCCAGCTCAATCTCAGGTGCCTCCAATTTTTCAGCTGCTTTCACTGACCCAGGTAGATCCACATGCTCTCCAACACCAGCAGCATTCATTGCACGAATTCGAAAATTATACTCTGCATTTTCTCTTAGTCTCTTCACAGTGTAGTTTGTTTCCTCTACACCTGTGCTTGGTGTGCATTTAATCCACTCATGCTCTACTCTTTCTTTCATCTCAACTACAAATCCACTGATGCCTGCACCGCCATCGTAGATGGGCTTTGACCAGGTCAGAGACACGGTAGTACTGGAATAGTCTGTAACTTTAGGGTTGGTAGGGGGACCAGGTGGGTAAGTAGCTTCACAGACTTTTATATACTCACTTGGCTCACTGGGTGCACCCACACCAGCAGAATTTTCTGCCAATACTCTAAACTGATAGTTATGTCCCTCGGTGAGCCCTGTGCAACGGAAACGGAAATCAGTCAGTCTTCTCTTGTTGCATTTGGACCACCTGACACCTTCTTTGTCACGTTTCTCCAAGATGTAGCCATCAATCTCTGAGCCTCCATCACTCTCTGGCCTTTCCCATGTTAGTGCTATAGAGTCACCAGTCACCCCACTGACAGTAGGAGTAGAAGGTGCACTAGGTGTCGTAAAGGGGTTTTGTGCAATGAAGGGGTCTGATTCCAAAAATTCCCCTACACCAAATTTATTCACTGCAGCAATTCTGAAAATATATTCTTTACCAGGCACCAGTTTTGTCATTTTGTAACTGACAGCTTCAACAAGGGCATCAACCTCTGTCCATGTAACACGACTGGTCTCCCTTTTTTCAATGATATAGTGGGAAACACAGGCACCACCATCATTTAAAGGGAGGTTCCAGTGAAGATTACACTTATCTGCAGTTACAGCCTTCACCTTCAAATGTCCATCAGGGGGACCAGGTCTATCCAGGACCTTCACATTAACTGGCAGTGATGTAGTTCCACCAATGTTGATAAGGCGCAATATAAACTGGCCCCCATCAACTCGTGTACAGTCCCTGACAGTAAGCGTTGTGTGAGTGAGGGTATTTCTGACCTCCATTCTCGGTGTAGCTTTGTCAATTTCTTTTCTGTCCTTAAGCCAAATTACTTCAGGAAGGGGCTTCCCAAAATAATCAGCATCAATAATGAATGTTTCTCCAGCCTGAACTACAGTAGTACTCTTAAATTTAGGATCAATGAATGCTGTGGGTGCTTCAATAACATCCTGAGCAATGATGGTTACAACTTCCGAAGGTGTGCTCCAAACACCAGCACCATTCTTAGCAGTTACTCTAAACTCATAACCTTGGCCTCCTGTCAGACCTGTGACTGTAAACTGATTCTCAATAACATTAGTGAAGTTTGCCTTCATCCATCTGCCATCTGGGAGATCCTTCTTTTCAACAACATAGCCTGTAATGGTGCTTCCACCATCATACCTGGGTTTTTCCCATTGAAGTGTTATGTTCTCTCTAGTAATGACAACAGCTTCAGGCTTACCAGGTGGATCACAAGGGTCTCTCGCCACATTGCATTCAGATATCTTGCTAGATGAGCCGAGTCCAGCAACATTTTCAGCAAAGACTCTGAATTCATACTCAATGCCTTCCTCTAGTCCACTTGTTTTGAAGCGAGCATCAGGTATAACAAACTTGTTCAACTTGGTCCATAAAATGCTGTTCTTCTCTTTGCGTTCAAGGTGATAGCCAATGATGGGACTGCCTCCATCTTTGGCTGGAGGCTGCCATTCAACAACCATGCTGTATCTTGTTACTGTAGACACAAAGGGAGTTCCAGGAGCAGTGGGCACACTAAATGGATATTGTGCAATTACAATAGGAGAAGTAATTGCAGTGCTCTTTCCATACCTATTTTCTGCAAACACTCTGAACTGGTATTCATTTCCTGTCTTCAGCTTGGTGACTTTGATTGTAGTTCTTACTGTCGTTGCAGACACAGTCTGCCACTCTGTACTTGTAGTTTCACGTTTCTCCACTATGTAGTTGTCTAGCTGACAGCCTCCTGTGTATTCAGGTGGCTCCCAAGAGATGGTAGCATAGTCAGAACTGACTTCATCAATCCTCACAGGCCCTGTGGGTGGGTCTGGCTTTTCAAGAACAACCACAGTGATTTCTCCTGTAAATTTTCCAGCACTGTTGCTTGCTGTGACTGAGTATTGGCATGAGTGCTCCCTGGTAGCATGTCTTATATGAAGAACTGTTAATGAGGGTGTTGCTGAAACCTCCAGTCTTGATGTTTCTTTAACTGCATTACCATTTATATTCCATTCAATCTTTGGTGCTGGTTTCCCAGCCACTGGGATCTCTACTTTCAGATCTTCACCACTCTTGACAGTGAATGTGCTTAAACTTATCTGGAGTGTAGGTTTAATAGCATTTTCCTTATCTGCGATAGGGCCAGGTGGGACCCTGGGGTTGTGTTCTCTGTTCTCTGTGTCAGACGGACCTGGTGTGAAGATCAAATAAGAATTAAATTATTATTATTAATTAGGATTCATATTGTTCTTGAAGCTAAAACAATATAAATGACTTTTGAAATCATTTGAATTGAGTAAACACATCGATCGGTTGATTTAATCCATACCAAAATGTGGATAAATAATTGAACTTCACAGAAAAATGGCTATTATGAAAAAATAAACAGTATATAACAAGACATATCTGAGGACATTTTAAAATATGGTTTTGACACCATTAAAAAACATCATAAAACTACTGTACCATTTGTATTACGTTTAATATTGGCCTACCTGGGCCTGAAAAATTTGTTCTAAACCTTTGATAATAATATAGGTCACAAAATAATCCAAGCCTGATGGTCTAAATACAAACCACTCAGAGCTTCCAACTGCATCTCACACTTTTACAGTCCAATCCTGTCTGTTTAATATAATAGAAATATTACCATGCTTCATTTACATTTAAAGCAAAGCATGTCTATAAAAGGCAACAAAGTGAAAGGATGATTGCATGACATACCTTGGACAATGGGTGTGGAGGGTGACTGGGAGGCCACAGCTGTGATCTCTGTATTAGTGTCCGGTGTCAACTTTATATTTAGAGTGTGAGCTTTATCTTCTGTTTTCTTTCCCATCTACAAAAGAAAATGACACAAAACAGAGAATGTTGAAATGAAAAATGTGCAAACACAAACAGGTTTCTTTTCATTTGGTTGTTTTTACTTTTAGGACCACATTATAAAAAAAATGGCTTTGCATATTTCATCATAGTGGGATTCTGACAAAATTAACATTTGTGTTTTAAACAAGCTAGCATGTGGGCTATGTTTCTGAAGTTAGTGTTATGTGTTGGTAACAGAAACTCTTGATGGTGTTAAAAATAACTACAGGCATGGCGAGGCAGACTGCCATCTGTTCACATAAGAATCTATTATTATCTAACTTTTAGACCTCTAATACTGTTTAAATCGTTTCACTTAAGTAAGAAACATAATAAGGAAAACTAATCACAACAACAAATAATTCAGAGGTGTCCTCAACGCTCAGTTCTGTTTCAATAAGATTTCCCCTGTAAGCATTACAATTTCAAACACAGTATACTTACCTCATTATTGCTTGCTTCCATCTTTTCCCACTTGTCCTTAACAATGTGTAAGATATATAATGTGATTTAAAATCCAACTCTCTCAGTTTCAATGCATCAGCTGTGGTGATCCCAGAAAATCTACACAGCTCTGCCAATCACTGCCTGCTTTATCTCCAAAAGCATGCAGTGGCTAAAATAACCATGATGCCTGATTGGCCAACTGTTCATGCTCTTAAACTAGGCCTGCGACTGGCAGCTTGGAAAAACTGGAAAGTTGCTCAGCAGTTAAATATTGTACACATACTCTTACCGGGGTTTACCGTATGACTTACATTTGTGTTATGTGGGGGGTGGATGAATTATGTGTGCACACATTTAAAGTGAACAAGAGCCTTCCTGTAAGCAAATGGTCAGCAATTACAATAATAGGGGTCGGTTAAGGCTACAGAATACTGAACATGTATGATACTCTTCTGCTAACTTTCAGCACATTATACATTGTGAGAAAGCCCGGGGTCTAGTAAGAACCACAATAAGGCAGGAAAAACGGATACATTGGAAAAGTTTTGTAAAACAATTGGGAACACGACCAGAGGAGACGTGTGGGGATGATTTGACAAATAGGATGGGACAGAAATGGGTGGAATTATCCTGTGCTCACAACTGAGAAAGGTTTAGCAATGAGCTAGGCAATTTGTATTCTTCTTGAGAAACATAATTCTAACAAATTTCTTTGACGAGGGAAGAGCTAGAGAATAAACTAAATCTGAAAGTATCTGAAGATTAACTTTACAATAAAATGTAAAAGGAGGGTAGCAGCAAAAACAAACATTATTTTTTTTACTGGAAACTTGTATCAATGTGTTGTTTAAATGCTCTTGACAATGAAATACAACTCAACTTTTCTGTAGTGTCCATGATGTTTCCACATTACAATTTAAAAGTGAACACACCAAAGTGGGAATTAGACTATGTTCTGATGAGCACATGAATGCAGCATACGTTTAGATGATTAGGTAAGGAAGGCACAAGTTACTAACTTAGTCAAAAACATCATAAAACTCCTGGGCTTATTTACAGTACATCTTTAGGCCAGAGTATTCTAGTTATGTGATCATATTGTTTATTTTTAATTTTGTTGAATGTCACTTAACTGAGTGAGCTGATAACCAGCCTTGTAGTACAGGCCCCAAGACACGGGGTGACAGTTAAAAAAAAGTAGGCAGTATAAGATGGTCAGGAAAAAGGAGAGAGGATTTACATCTCTACATCCTTATGGAATACCCAGGATAAATATACATATATATAAAATAAAATACATCAAAACTGTTTTGTCCGATTCTACAGCGAGTCCTTGAACCTACAGCCGAGCTATATATCACATTTCAGAACATTTTAGCGCCATCGCCAACAGCTCTTCTTCAGAAAGGGAGGACATGATGGAGGCGATGCCAAGGCGAGGGACAAGCAGGTGAGAATTGAAAAATGTAGTGGAGCGAAGTGCAAGTAGACGAGGCAGAAGATGCTTCAACAACTCCTTGTGAGAAACATGACTCGTTTTAAGAAAAGGAAAAAAAGTTGGGTGTCATGGTCGGAGCTGACTGACTCCGGAAGATGGCGGTATTGTAACTAGTTGGATGCCGGAGGCTGCCACGAAACACCATAGAAGAAGAAGAACCCGGATGTTCGGAATAATAAGAGCATAAGAGGAAAGGAAATGATTGTACCATTTTATTAGCAGTAGCTTCTTCTTTTTTTTTTTAAATCAAGCCTTAAACTCCATGTTTGTTTCCAGACGATGTCGACATCGAAAGGTGAGTTCACGTCAAATGAACTCGCTTGTGTCGTGGCTGATCTATAACGTGGAGGTTTCACGTGTGTCTGATTTGGTTCAAAGCTGGCTGAGTCATGAATGGGTCAGAAAAACGAGACTATGCTGAATATTTATCTTCACATCATATGTCCTCATATTTTTGTCCAACCGGTGTTGTTTTATTTCTTTAGACTCCAACACCTTTTTATCTGCGAAGCCATGTTTGTCATTAAAGTTCCAGGTTTCCGAGCTGCCACTTTGTCAAATAGTCATCAAGTGATTGACAGAAGGTGTAACATTAACAAGTGGGATTGTTTCCAGCTTCTCAACCCTGCATGTCTTGTGGTTTTTTTATTTGCCTCTCAGTAAAACATCGCTATTCAAGGGTTTTGATCATATAGTATAGGTCTTTGGAAAATTGCGATGGCCATTTTTTTGGTTTTGTTTTGATAATTTTGAATAATCATAAGCTGTGTGACCGGCCCATCTGATGTGATTGAGCAACATGATGCTTAGTTAACTGACCTAATACAATGAACCTTATTCCAACATCTCTCACCAGCAGATCCCACCGTGCCCCTCCGGTTTGTGTACACCAACCAGGACTTTGTCACAGACGTGTGTCGGAGCAGTGGAAACGGCCCCTCGCCGCCAGCAAAGTTCGACGCGGACGTCCAAGCCGGCTGGACTGACAGGATGGCGAGGGGACTATTTCGCTACAATCTGGGTTATTTACAGACGCGCATCCTGCCGGGGTCACGCGGCTACGTGGCCCAGTTGAATATTCAAAGGGGAGCGGAGAAGCGAAAGCCTCAGGAGATACTGAGCATTAAGCAGGAGTTCAACGCCGCACAGTTTAATTTCAACAAAATCAACCCGGAGGAAATCATATTTGAGATGGTAAATGACACAGAGGGAGACACAGCTTCGCCTGGCAGTGGACGGCGGCAACAGCCCAGTAGGATGGTCGTGCTGGTCAACGTCAGTCCTTTAGAATTTGGACATTGTCTCTTTGTTCCAGATCCATCACGTTGTTTACCGCAGGTTCTGACACAGTTTACCATCCAGGCGGGTATTGAGTCTGTGCTCCTGAGCTCCGACACCGGCTTCCGCGTGGGTTTCAACAGTCTAGGAGCCTTTGCGTCCGTCAATCATTTACACCTACATGGCTATTACATGGACCACGAGCTCAAGATAGAGTCTGTGCGGGGCAAGCCGCTGGTTCCTGAAAAGGGTTTTTATCGCCTGTTGGACTTTCCTGTGGGCTTCTTGTTTTACACAGAATCAGAGGAGGTGGAGGAAGTTGCCAGAGCCATTTGTGAAGTGACGGACTTTCTCGTGGATGGTAACATTGCTCACAACTTGTTCTTGACTAGAGGATGTTCGCCCTTTGAGCACACGCAGGACAAAAAGAATCCCGGCTGTTCGAGAAAAGGCGTTCGTATTTGCGTATGGCCCAGAAAGTCCTGCTTCGGTGCCAAAGAGGATTCTGCTTTCAACGTTGCTCTTTGTGAGCTGGCCGGACATTTACCATTTAAGAACAAGAAGGACTATGAGCTCAGTACCGAAAAAGATGTGATGGATGTCATACAGAAGTATGTTCTGCCTGATGGGGAGATTCACAGCTTGGAACAGCAGCTCACTCGTCTTTTAATGGATTTTTGATGTTATGGAGGCCTTGTGGAATCTTGTGCTTTAGCTACGGATCAACTGGATTGGATGCATTATATATATTTCACAGTTTTCATTGATCCAGGTGTTTGGTGACATTGATTATGAAAATAATAATAATACAAATATTGGATTTATTACATTTTTGAATTGATGTGATTTCACGATCTAATAAAATAAAATCCCAAAACAGCTTATCTAAAAACACAAGCGTTGCGTTTTTGAGTGTTTATAAATTCATAGCTAATAGCTAATTCACATTCATAACTTCTATGTCATGAATGTGAAAACAAGTTATTGACCTCTTCAACAACACACTTTGGTTGGTCAAAGCAGGAGAAGCGCAGGTATGAAAACATGACTACTGACAGTTTCAAACTTTAACCACCTTGTTCATACTGTCTGACTGTCGTGACTAACTTATACTTGTGTTGTTCTTCTTAAGACGGATCAGAATATCTGCTTTGAAGATGCTGCCATGTATTTATTATTGAAGATTCATGTTTCCAAGGCCAGGATAATGAAGAACAGCTCAGTCTAAAAGCCGCTTTGGTCCGGAAAATCACATGATCAACGCACCAGCAGAATCAGACACGTTCACAACAACAGGAACATTTTCCAGAAAATTTCGGTGGCGCCTGTACAGAGTATGCAGAAGGGAGGACATGACAATAATTCCACTGCGGAAAGCACTTTGTGTGTTTGCATACAGTCATGAACACGCCCCACTCACTGTGAGGAAACTGATTTTTCTGATGTTGTATGTAGCAATATTTGTGTGGACATTTGCATTCTCACATACAGCCCTCTGGAAAATTTCCGAACATCAGTGCATGTCTGAAATCAGCTCAAAGGGGCTGTAATCGATTTTGGAAAAATGGACAAAATTGAAACAAGGGTGAGATAATTTGACAGACGCATGTTAACTGATGATGCTGACAAGGGACAAGGAAAACGCTTAATAATCTCCATAATCATATGATTTTGTTTTTGTTTTTTTTCTTAAATATTTATACTGTCTTCTGTTCACCGTTCACTTAATTTTCACCATTATGAAAATTTACTGCTAATTCCTGTTGGCGTGTGTTAATGTTGTTGATGTGTCGTTCACTCACATACTACTATTAACACACACACGCACATGTTGCACTAATGAAACGATGCTTACAAACGTCTCCTCTGACGGCGGTTGTCGAATCAAGCAGGATCATTTTGTACGCAGTATCCCTGAAGGGCACATCATCTGCCACAGTTACGTCACCAAGGTAGCGGTGCTAAGCCAAGCGGTGAGATCGATGAGCACAGATGCGCGCTCACTCATTTTGCATAGGTGAGTACAAAACCAGTGCATTGATCTTTTTGTTTAGCAGATGATGATGATGAAGTTTGTTTTTCTTCCCCAGTGAGACATTGATTCCACAATGTTTTTTCTCATGTCATTATCCTTTGATTATGTGGCACATCAGATATTTGACGAGTAGAGCACAAAAATGCATACCCTGTCTACATTACAAATATATGAATATACATGTATGATCACTGAAGATCGTTCCTGGGCCTGGACTCTCCTAGAAAACACAGCGTCTTCCCCACTTTCTGCATAGACTGAAGAAAGTGAGCCTGCCTCCATCCATCCATCCGCGCTGTGTTCTGTGATGTGGGAACTGCAAGACTGACTGTAAGATCAAACAGAAAAAAAACATGCACAACAGATGAAACAATTCAGTAAAGCACTGTGCTTTCACAAACGTAGGGAGGAAAATGACAATATGCTGAATCTGGGCAATAAAAGCTTAAACTTGAAGCTAGAACCTTAAAGCCCCAGTGTGTAATTTTTGTAATCTTCTGGCAGCATCGGGTGGTAAATTTGCAAACCTCAACCAACTGAGCAACCGACAAGGGACACTTTATGGTGGCACACTGCTTATTCCTTTTTCAATTTCCGGCAGCGCTGAACATTCAACGCAAATGCGCTGTAACCTGGACCGATTTGTGCAACCATATATTCAACACGACGTGGCAAACATGGCGACCTACACAGAGGTCGGGTCCACCTCGTGACTATATTTAACTCTTAGTTGACGAAAAAACATTGATTCTTTGTTGCAGGTGATTGTATATACATGAACACATATTTATGGACAATATATTCAATTTCTGTGAATAGGTTCTTCTAAATATTACACACTGTAGCTTTAACTCAAGTCACTCTGACTCAAATTTTAAAATTGTCCACTTTCACCTGTCCCAAGCTCTGTGTGATCGCGACGACCTGCTTCTTGGCAGATTTTAGTTTGTGTCCGAAATCAGAATTGTTGTATTGTTCAGTGTCACATTTCAAAAGGACAAGCGAGGGGAGCTGTTACAATAGCTGATATATATTATTTCACCTTCGTGGCAATCATCCCATCATGCCTCAGGGCTTGTAGTTCACCACCAGGGCAAACCTGCATGGTTTGCTTAGTGGCCACAAATATGATTCATCCTGTTTCTGTTGACTAAATAATGTGAACCCTGCTGCGATTACTCACAGAGGAAATGTTACAGCTACTTTACTCTCACGTGTACGGCATGTGTAGAATTACTTTTTTATACCTATTCTCGTAGTTACGTTATTTATTAATTATATTATTGACTTGAGTCCGATAGAGGAAACCATGATTTTAAATATAAACTCGTATACTGTTGGGCTGCTCAGTAGTTGTGCAAGTAGTAGTGCAAATTACCATGCTGAAACACATTGGCAAATTTGATTTCAATCGAAAATCAAGGTTTACGGATGTCTCCATTAAGTGAGGATTTTGCCTAATTAAGCTTTGCTTTGGATTAGAGGTGAGATAATGACATTTGAGATACAAAACAGGATTACCTGTGTTATTCTTAATCAAAAGCAATATATGTTTTTCTCCTTTGGATAGAAGAGAAACATCCGTGACATTTAAGAACTGTCTCATGTCCTCCAGTTATGTCGCTCATCCTCACTATTTACATTGGGCAATTCCGTGTGTATGTGTATACATTTACATACATACAGTACATACTGTACGTACAACACATCCTTTTCCATTGTAAATGTTGCTTGGAAGTTTTTTACATAGTGCACACAGACCTGTTAGGTCTGAGAACGTGATGAAAACGTCATGATAGGTTGCTCTGCTGAAAATATGTAGCCTAAATCCTCAAACAGTATGTGAAGACAAATTATTTACGCAGAAGCATTACTGTACACTTATTTGCTGTCTTGCTGATACTTTTGCACAACACTCACTTAAAGCTCAGGCCAACAACCAGTTAGCTTTTCTTAGCATAAATACTGGAAGCAGGAAGTAACAATCTGCAACAACCCACAATCTCAAACTCACTAATTAACACTTAATATCTTGAGCATGGGCTCCGCTGGTTGCTTAGCAACTGCTCCTAGCTGAAATAAAAATACATTTTTTTTTTCCCTCTACTACTCAAGCAGTTACAACATGTACATCGAGGCATGACTTCCCATCATGATGTAAATTCCCACACAAGAGCCAAGAGTGTATTGTCATAATTCAAAGAACCAGTTTTAGATACTCCAATTTGATCGTCTCCATGTTTTGATTGCATTTCGATACCTTGTTTCGTACAGTTTATTTTTGTTAATTCTTTGAACATCTCAATTTGCCTATGCAACATTGCAGAGGGGAAATGTTGCATAGGTATCAACCTTGAACCCTTGAGCTGTGATGGTTGACTGAGTCAAACCGGTTGTGCATCTGTCTAATGGGGACCAGCACGGATACACATTATTTACACTTAATGCTTCATAGGAGCAGCCCTGCACAGAGGACACACACAAAAATAACACCCCTACCTCCGGCTGAAAGCAAGAAACGTACAACTACAGGCACTTGTCTGTATGTTTACTTCATATGCAGTTTGTCTTTCTCTGACATGCAGAGTTTGTGCTGAAGGGGAGGGATTTCTGAGGAAAATATCGAAAGTACTTACTCTATTTGTTAGTTGGATTACAAACTACTGTTTGAGCAGGATATGGAGCATGTTTCCTCTCACCACAAACTGTAGTAGTATCAGTAGAATTTGGTCGTTTGATTATTGATTATCATTGTATAGTGGTTTATACATGCACATAGTATTTAAAATATGTTAATTGAAAGCGCTATTTAAATTAGGTCCTAAATGAATGGATCACCTAAACCTGTGTAGTGTCCTCAGCTGAAAAGAGTCTTGTACAGCCCAGGGGAAAATGTGGGAGGAGTGAGGGGGAGAGTGTCCTGTTATATTAAATCAAACGCTGCTCATTGCTCATCTTCACTCGGACTTCAGATGCTCAGGGCCTTTAAAGTGTCTGTCTGCTTAGTGAGAGATAGCGCTATTGAATTATCCAGCTTTACCTAAAAAAACAAACCATCGAAATAACCTAAAAAACAACAACAATGGGCTGCGTTCAAAGTTTCAGGGAGTTATGTGATCGTCCAAAAAATACTAATGTTCGTGTCAGTCTTCCAGCAGTTTGCATCGTATGGCAGACGGCTATGATCATCTTGTTTGGGGTTTTTATTCGATACAATGAAGAATCGGATCCACACTGGAGCGAGTACCGAAGAGCTAAGAATATATCGAGTGACATTGAGAATGACTTCTACTTCAGATATCCAAGTAAGTGACTTCATTTGGATCTTCTTTGCTCATGTACTCTCTTTTTTCCAAATGTTTATAATTTCATCACTTTTATTCATCTTAACACTTTTATAATATTTCATTACTTTTCTGCATATTTGGCATTTTGATTTATTAATATTTGTTGGCAAATATAATTCTACTTGAGTTAACCAGTCACCATCAGATTAAGTTTACCTGACCTACCATATTATTCCTACATCGCTGACAAGGATCTGACACACACACACACACACACACACACACACAGGTGCACGTTTCCCCAGAGGTTTGACTCCCTCAGGCTCCTTATTCAGTTTAAATCCAGCAGACATGTCAACGCTTATGCTCTATGTCTTATATATTTAAATAATATATCTTATTGATATACATATACAGATATACTGTATACTGTATATACATACACACACATACTAACTAATCTATGGATCTAAAAGGAGAAAAAAAGGAATTTGTGTGGGTGTATTGCATGGGTGTGTTTGTGAGCAACCGGAGTGTCCATACCAGGCCTTTTAGGAAAGCCATGTCAGATATGGTGTTGGATGTCAGCTGATAAAAGTACGCTTTTGTCTGAAACTGTGACTGCCTTCTTGGCCAGGGCTCCGTTGAAAAAGAGATCTTGTAATCTCAATGGGATTCACCTGGTAAAACAAAGGTGTAAAAAAAAAAGAAAAGAGTCCTTTCACCTTATATGGTCCAACAAACGCCCACCATCAATTTTGATGTCAGAAATGTTGGAATCCTTTGTTGATGTTGAGGTGAAAAAATGTGTTTGTTTGGTTCTGACATCCACACATTTACTACCGTGGGTTGTTTGTGTCAAGTTGTTCTGTGCGAACTTGCCTCTACTGTTTCACGGGGCAGTGGGAACCTGTTGTGGGCCCGGAGTTACAGTGTTGTGCTGTAAATGACACTGACGTGTTTATGCTGGTGTCCACGTACTGTTGTTTGAAAGCAGACATTGCAAGTTCATCTCACAATTAGGATCAGCCACAGATGTTAGTGCCTGTATCAAGTACCTTGTCATAGTTCAGTATCATCATAAAATATTAGCATCTTATCAACAAGTGACACTATAAATGTACAAACTGTAATGTCCTTGAATCATTTTCACATGATTTCCCCTTCTGCTCTGCTTCGCCCTCATGTGTCCCTGCTGTGGTGACATGTTGTGAAAGCAAACTGTCTATACTCAGTGTCTCCACGTGCATATCAATTCATTTATAATGACGCACTGTTCATTTATTAAGATAATAGGTTCTATAAACCCTACCGCCAAATGAACAATGTCATGAAGACGCTGTTGTTTGTAATTATGATTTAATTATATATATTTTACTGTCTGTCCACACCACTGTGCCGCCCTAAATGGACAGAATTTCCCTAATATTTAATTAATTTTCTTCAATTATCATCACATCACATGCCATCCCGGAGTAGGGAGACGTTGACCATGATGAGACAGGGTATGAAAGAACAGAACACAAAGCCGGACCAGATTTGTGGCGTGATTAATATCTCTGGCAAACCCATGTCTCTCTGAGTACTTTTGCTCTTAAAAATCAAAAATCCTTCTTTTGTGCATTGGTTCAAAAAAACTACACTTTTTCTTTTCTTTTTGCAAAAACATGGATCAGGCGCAAACCTCCCCCGTGATCCCTTCCCTTCTGTCCATGCTTCCCAAAATGCACAAATGTGTTGCAGATGCCCCTGCTTGTCCTGAGAGATCAGGCAAGGACCGCCTCAATGAAATATTTTGTAACTTGTCCCCGTTCGAGAAACATTTCCTCCCACTTTATTCTTCATATTTGTTTTTTTTTTTGTGTTTTTTTGCCTTTCAAGCTCACAGGGGGGTAAATCCCAGCACACAGACAGCAGTGAGTCCAGCTCCTGTTGTGGGCAGGACAGAAAGATATTGACTTACACCTGACTTTTTGAGGTATCCCAATCCCACGAGTAGAGATCACCTACCACCCTCCCCTCCCCCCTCCCCTCTCTTATTGCTTTAACAAATTTGTTATCATCCTTTTTAATCGCTCCCTTTCTTCTGTCTCCCCCTTAGGTTTCCAGGACGTCCACGTTATGATCTTTGTTGGATTCGGCTTCTTGATGACATTCCTTAAGAGGTACAGCTTCGGCGCCGTGGGTTTCAACTTCCTCATCGCAGCCTTCGGCCTCCAATGGGCACTGCTGATGCAAGGCTGGTTCCACTCCCTGGACTACACTGATGGAAAGATCAAAATTGGAATTGAAAAGTATGTTTTATTCTTCCTTATTGTTTCCATTGATGACACTGGGATGTGCAGTGAGGTCTGACTGACACACACAAGATATTTCCAGGAGGTTAAGACTTGGTGTTTATGGTCTCTGTGGATGGAGGGTAAACACTGATGATACTGATGATACTGTAGAAGAGCAGCAAAGTCACTGTGTGTGTGTGTGTGTGTGTGTGTGTGTGTGTGTGTGTGTGTGTGTGTGTGTGTGTCAACAAACATCTCTGTTTGTGTCTGTAGGTAGAGAGAAAGGGAAAGAGAGAATGTGATGATCAGGTTCCTCAAACTAACATTACTGATCTGCCGTAGTTTTACTCTGATGTGGTTCACCGCTCTTGGATAAATTGGCCCAAAATTACAAGTAGTAAATCCAGTACAGATTACAGATAAGCCCATGCCTCATCTGTGCTCTCCTCAGCCTCATCAATGCAGACTTCTGTGTGGCTGGCTGCCTAATTGCCTACGGGGCAGTGCTGGGCAAAGTCAGTCCAGTCCAGCTGATGGTTCTGACCCTGTTTGGCATCACGTTGTTTGCTGTGGAGGAGTACATCATCCTGGATCTCATACACGTAAGTTAAAAACAGATATAATTCTTAAAAAATGTATTCAGCTGTGTCATTAACAATTGGAGAGAGAACATCATGGCCTTGTTAACATACATTACAACTCACAAAACATGTAGATCTCAGATTCGTGTGTTGAGGGTTCTGTTGCCCTCAATTTCTGTAAATAGGAGCATATCCCCGAAATCATGTCATATATGGATTTCAGATGGGTACATTGTTTTGTTTGCTTATGCTTTGTAATTCAACAATAACACAATCAGAAAATAATGACACGTGATCATCCGCCTACAAGCACCTCATAATATTCTTGTAGCCGAAGATAATTTACCTGCTGCCTCCACCAATGCTAACGTTGTCTCTCCTGAAGGCCAGAGATGCTGGAGGCTCCATGGTGATCCACACATTCGGAGGTTATTACGGTCTTTCCATCTCATGGATGCTCTATCGGCCAAATCTGGACCAGAGCAGTCACCTGCAGGGCTCCGTCTATCACTCGGATGTCTTCGCCATGATTGGTGAGTGTGATTGGCAACTTTTGACTGTTTATATTTATTTTACTACTCCTATTCTTCTGCTGTCCGGCACGTCGACCTCTCTCCCTGCCAACTCACAGGCACCCTCTTCCTGTGGATGTTCTGGCCCAGTTTCAACTCAGCCGTCACAGACCACGGGGACGGGCAGCACAGAGCCGTCATCAACACCTACCTGGCTTTGGCCTCGACTGTGCTCACTACTGTGGCCATCTCGAGCCTCTTTCAGAAGCACGGGAAACTGGACATGGTAACAACGGGCACACAGGTCATGCTGACATAGAGCACCTTGTCAAACATGACATGTGGTGTCTTGTGGCCCACTTGAACAAACTAAAACTTAACTTTTAAGTTACCGTCTTGCCATCTGCATCTGTTTCTCAGGTCCACATCCAGAACTCTACCCTCGCTGGAGGCGTTGCAGTGGGAACAGCAGCCGAGTTCATGCTGATGCCCTACGGATCTCTGATCGTCGGATTCTGCTGTGGAATCATCTCCACGCTGGGGTACATCTACCTTACGGTGTGGTATTTTCTTATTCACCTCGCATAACCGCTTTTAACTGCTCTCCGGTGCCAGTCTGTATTTTCTAAAAAACGTCAGTAGAACTAAATTGAGCCAATCCTCTCAGCCGTTCATGGAGAAGTACCTGAAGATCCAGGACACCTGTGGAATCCATAACCTCCACGCCATGCCAGGAGTCATCGGAGGAGTTGTGGGAGCCATTACTGCTGCAGCTGCGTCAGAATCAGTTTATGGCACTGAAGGGTGAGCGATCCTTGGAATCCAGCAGCCAGACGTGATGACTGCTTCAGCTTTTATTTAACGAATTAAATTGTGAAAAGTTCATGAGGCAGTAAAAGATCCTGTGTAGGAACAGAAAAAGAAAGAAGTAAAACATTCTGTTCTTGTGGCCAAATCGAATCTTTCATGGTGACCGAGTAGCATTGTGAGTTCCCCCTTTTCTTTTTTGTTTTAAAGGCTGATTAACACCTTCGACTTTGAGGGTGATTTTAAAAACGTGGCACCCAGGCGGCAGGGTGGTCTCCAGGCTGCAGGCCTCTGTGTGGCCATCTGCTTCGGTGTAGGCGGAGGCATCATCGTCGGTAAGGCACAACCACTGTGACCACACTCGAGTTTGACTGTTTGTGATGTGTTAGCACCTGAACAAGAAGTGTAAACACGCAGCGTATGACAGGCCATGTGTGTTGTGTCTCTTCTCATAGGTTGTATCTTAAGACTACCCATCTGGGGAGATCCTGCAGATGACAATTGCTTCAATGATGAACCCTACTGGGAGGTGAAAGACACATTTTTAAAAACATAAAGAGTTTGTAGAAGGAAAATCACTATCAATTCTGTCATTCATCCCACAGAAATTGTGAATTATGGGAGAAAATATCTGTCAGATGGGGGGATTTTGGTTCAGTTAAGATGGTTGCGGAGACGCATCCTTTTGGGCCACAATACTGTGGACCGTGATTGGTCGGCACCAGCTCGTCTAAATCAAACCTGCTGATTGGAAGTTTTTCCGGTTCATCTGGTCCAATCTGACTGGAGGAATTCTTTATCGCGGGGAGCCAATCAGGAGCAGTAATGCTGAGATGCATCACACAAAATACTCAAATGCAAAAATACTGCGTAAAAACGATTTTTATAAATGTAGCCAGTCAAACTAAAACGAATTTAGCGGTATCTAGATAACAAATCTTACATTCTTCATGTACATTAAAATGAAAACCTCTTTGTCTGTTTTGCCCTGAGTCTGTTTTCATTAACATCAGCCACTTCATTCTACCTCCTCTATTTACAAAAAAAAAGCCAGCTCATAATTTTCTTTTTTGACTGATTCTGTGGTCATCATTTCCCCTTAAATCCCGGCACAGCTTCCTGACGACGAGGAGAGCATCCCACCGATCCTGCAGTACAACAACCACACGCACAACAAAGATATGTGAGTGTTTCGTGAATCACTCTGGTCCTGGACACACGCTGGTCTCATAACCAAATGAACAATGCAGCCGGATTGGTTTTGTTGTTGAGAAACGTGTTATGACCAGTGTCCTCTTGGTGGCGGCAGATCACAGTTTACCGACTCTACATGTGCCTCACTGTGATTCCTTCCCTTTTGTTGGCACTATATCTGTTCATAGTGTTGAATACGGTGTGAACACACAGTGAGGATGTGGCTGTGGATGGTCGGGCACTGCTGCTGTCCCCCGTCACAGAGTGTGGGCCAGGTTATGAAATGCTGACACAGACCCTGTGCCCTGTGCTTCCAAGTGAAGCTCCCCCCTCGTGCTTTTTGTTGATGGAGGTTTCTCACCGCACAGTTCTGCATGTGCTGTTCTTCAAAGTGACCTTGAAGTTGTGCCGCAGAGGTTATATTTACTGAGGGAATGAATACGATAGAGCTTGGGGAAAATAAATCACGTTTTTTTTCCACGAGATTTTCTGTTTCAATTCAACAATTATTAATCAAGAGTGATATCATGTGGAATTATGAGCACAGTCACATGATGAAAAAAAAAGTTTGACTGCAGGAAAATTCCCACTCATCATGTAATGTTTTTTTTGTTTTTTTTTCAGAGTGGAGTCAAATTTCACCGTGGAGCAGAACTCACGCTAGGCCTCGATCCTGATCACACGTGAACTGTTTGTTCCTTTTATTCTCCTGGTGGACAGAAATATTCCTTGTCATACAATTCTTCCTCACCATTTATTTTTCCAACAATCAATTGCTGTTAACAGGTTGTCGTTTTTTGTTTGAAGTGGGGGATAATCTCGCAGAGGAATCAGATATTTTCTTTTTTCCGCAGCACATTTATTTCAGTTTAAATCGACAAATATCCTATAAAAATTATATTCATTTCAACATTTAGGTTCAGGTGCTGAACTAACCTCATAAAAACAGGCTCAGAGCTGCACCAAGCTAACTTTGAACATGACTGTGAGACAAAGACAAACGTGGTTCCTGGAAGTGCTTGTGAAATATTTGAGATCATGATGTGTATTACTTTTGCCTCAGAGACATTGAGTTGCACTTAAAGGATTTTTCCTCTGGAACTTTCACGTCTTCTCATGACAGACTGCACTTGAAATCTGACAGAAATGTTTGTCCTGAAAGCTTTCTTTGCGGTATATGTTTGTTTGCATAGTTGGATCTTTTCCATATTCCCAATAGGTACTGTATATAAACATAGAACTTAATTTTTGTGTCCCTTTTGCATTTATATGCACTTTATAATCACCTAATAAAGGTTTATTTCACTAACATGTAGTCATATGCTCATGAAAGTATATTTGAAAGAGTTTATTGATGTATAGTATTTGTCAACAATTCCAACTTCTGCAGGCATTTATTGACAATCTTACGTATGATTTATTATGTCTTCAAAATAATTCATAAAATTTTTATGTGCTGCTTATAAATACATGTTGCACGTAAGTTTGTCAAAAAATGATATTTGTACATTTGGATGTTGTACACAGGAGAATACTTATGTCATGTTGTTTTGAAAGGTGATGTTCGTCGATGGTGATGTAATTTGGAATATTAATAAACGTTATTGATAAACGTTTAGCGCACATATCTGAATTTTACAAATCAAGAATATGTGTAGCGCTTTGTAAATGACAAGATTTACCGATGAAAAGCTGAAGAGGAAATGTGTGTTTGTTGGGGTCAGACTGAGGGTAAAGGTCACACCCTTACGACTCTCTCGGGACACCGTGGTGACCAGAAACAAACCAGAGATCAGTCTTGTCATCGCGACCTCGGGTCACAGGACCGCAAAAGAGCTGCGTCACTGACGGGGCTGCACACACATGCCTCGAGTCCATCGTTTCGTTTTGATTCATAGGAAGAATCCCTTGGTCCTGTACGCCGAATATTGGTGCTATTTTATGAATGAAGGAGGGGTCGAAGTGTGAGGGAGGATTAACAACACCTCCAATATGTGGAACGGGATACTGGGCATAATTTCAACACGTAGTTTCCTCCTCTATCTGACAAACAGCCTCTCTGTCAATCATTTTTTTGCAGATGGCTGTAATTTCCACATGCTCTGTCTCCTTCCCACCTGGCTGCAGCGTTTCACCGGACAGACGGAAGGACGGGCGGACGACGCAGCAGCAGCAGCAGCAGCAGCAGCAGCAGCTCATGGTGGGAGTGTGGATGATTCCCACACATGAGTAGCAGTGAGGAATCCGGCCTCCTCGCTAACAAAGGCAGGCTTAGTGCTGTTTTCTTTTGTCATCAGTAACGTGTTTGAGTAAAGAAGGTAATGGTGCCACAAGTGCTCCAATTAAACGAGATGCAGCCCTGCTGGGAAGAAAGGCTCCCCCATTGCCCCCAATACCCCCCCCCCACCCCCTGTACATACACACACACACACAAACCTGGGCCCCTTCTCATCCTACCCCCCAATGCATTTCCCGCCCCAACGCTGCTCATGTTTATTCATCAGCCACTTAAAGGGCAAATACGGAGGCCTGTTAAAACTAATTCAGACTCATTTTAAATGATACCAGAGCCGTCCCCTCCGAGGTTGAGGGAGCTCGGCCTCGCGGCATCACGACAGCCACGTTTTGAGGAGGTTTGCCCTCCTCCGAACACACAAGCCGACCACGAAACCTCGAAACTGTACCGGGATGAGGAGAGGAGGAGGGAGAGCGAGAGGCCGCAGAGAAAGTTATATGGAAGAAGAAAAACTAGAGGGGGGCATGAAAAGGGGGAGGGACAGACAGAGAATGAGGCCTCACTTTCACGGCTGATGACTGACTGCCTGCCATAGGGGCTCAATCATGATCTTTGATTGACAGTTTGAGGGAAGACGAGGGTGGGAAAGAGGGTGCAGGAAGGGGAGCGTAGAATGGGAGCCGCACAAAACATACTCCCATGCAGGGGGCCGCGCAGACACTCATTAATGATAAAGAACATACCAGGAAAGGCATGTTTTCTCTGCATGCCAGCAACGTTGTTTGTAGGTTGAGATTAGTTTGTAATCTTCTATACGCGGCGACGTAAAATGCACAGAAGACTACAGGGGATAGACACGACGTGGGAGGTCGGGGTTGGAGCACCTGGTCGTGGCGACTTGGCTTTTCCTTTCTTCTTTTTTTCGCACCATCATGCTCAGGAAAACAATGCATGTAATATGTCTAATGGTGATTACGTTGCAGGCCATGCGCTTTCATTTAATCATTTTAATCTCGCCGTTTACAGATATGTGTCAGTCACTCTGCAGTAAAAAAAACCCCACTGAATTCACTTTTATAGTTACGAGGTGTACGAAGTATTCAGGAAGCCATGTTCACTCCCGTATAAAGAGGGCTGTAAAAGCCCCTATTGAAAGCAGCCAAAGGTCCATAAAAGTGTTCATAAACTATTCAAGCCCCTTCTCTTTTCTCTCTGTACTTAATCTGCTCACGTTCTCTGCAGCTTCGCTGACCCTTAAAGGTTATTTCTCAGCAGGTGCATCTGACTTCCACAACTGTTCTGACTGTTTGGATCTGGACTGTCTTTTTTATGCCCGGTCCTGGCACATAACGAGGAACCATAAAGAGCACAGACTGTATTTCCCACAGTCAGTCCCTCCGTCCTGTCCCCTTCCCCAGTGGTGGAAAGTAACCAAGTGCATTGGCTCAATTGTGACCACACTTAAGTACAATTTATATTCTATTTTACCTTTGAGTTTTTCAAGTTTCTGCTCCACTACATATCAGATGAAAATGTTCTTTTTAATCCTCTGCATTCATTTGATAGATACAGTTGCTGGACACGTAAAGATTGTTCACGTTCAAATTTGTGAAGCAGGATCTTGTTTTTCTTTAAAAATGATTTACTCTATGCATCTGACAACCCTTCAGATTTATTTTGAGACTCACTCATTTACTGTATATTATTTTACACAATTACTGTACTTGGGTACAAATTTTAGGTAATCATTCTATTTTTTTCTACAGGTTCAAAGGTCACCTTTTCCAGGCTAATACTTCCACCTGTAAAGGAGTATTTCTATGCACTGGTATTGTTACTTTTACTTAAGTATAGTCACTTTAAAGCAAAGTGAATATTGGTCCACCACTGCACCTGCGCGGCTCAACCCCTTAAACTGGGAACCACTACATTTAAATACTTAAACTGTAAAGTTAAGCTCCACCTCTGCCAACTGCAACAACTAACAATCTGATAATAATATATCTAATATGATCTAATGATGTCGACTCTGTTACAGAGGCCTTTTTTGCTGTGGCAGAACCAGTAGTTTACTTTTGGTACCATTAAGGAGGACGTATGTCCTACTTATGGTACAGTATTTTTATATTGTTGTACTGGTACTTTTACTAGCTCTGTGATAGAACGGTGACCAAGTATAGTTGGTGGTAGCTGATGGATGGATGGCAGCCTTCTTTTATTTGAGTAAATGATCTGAGTACTTCTTCCATCTTTTCCCCCCCTTCTCTTTGCACCGATGAACCTCCCAGCTCTGGCCGTCCCAGGTATCTCCAGGCCTCCCCACGCCACTAACTGTCCACAGAGGCTGCTTAAGTATCCCTGTCGGACCACAGTGGAGAGGAACAGCAGATTAACCATGATCCTATCCGCTCTCCGCTAGCCCCTTCATACGCTCCGTTACACCGGCATTTAAAAGGAGGAGGGGACGCCATTCAGGCCCGTGATATGAATCCCAGACGTGGGGACAAGAACAGAGCTTTCACCCCGTCTCACAGAAAAGACCCCCTTTCTGGCACCCTCTAATCCTGGTTGCTACGGGCTTCTGGGTTCAATGGCGGACTCCTGTTGTGAGGGGACAAAGCCTCTCAGTCATCCGGCCACGGTTGCTAGGGGAGGCAGAATGTATGGGGAGGGACGGGCTGCCGTTGTCCCAGACGAAATGTCTCTCTTAAGGCGAGTCCGAGATGTGGTGATTGACAGGTGGCTACACGCTCCACTGCGGATCATCCAGGAGGTCTGGGGGGCCTCACATCTGTGTGTGTGTGTGTGTGTGTGTGTGTGTGTGTGTGTGTGTGTGTGTGAACAGAGGGGTTGGGGGCATACAGCCAACAAGCTTTCTGCCACTATGATGAAAGTGGCACTGTTTATTACCTGTAGAGGGAGCTACTCCTGCTTCAAATAGATGTTCAATCACTCTGCAATGATCTGCTGTGCATTGCTGTGTTGGCCTGATGCTTTATTGAACTAGAAGTCCTGTTACATGCAATGTGAAAAATACTCTGCTACGTTAAATTCAAAATCCATCCGTTCAAAAATCCTTCTCCAACCCCTCCATCCAATAGTCTGCTCGGCTCGTACTTCACTGCGCAGACTGATTTGTGTGCAAAGTTTGACACTTCTTCAAATTCATTTGCAGAATGGCGGGAAAACGTCTACTCTGTGCTCACCTACGATCTGTCTCTTCAAATATTATGAATCATTTTTGAGTTCACAGATTCTTGATTTCTCAACAAAGGAGAAGCAGAAAATCTTTGGAGGAATTTCAACAGGGTCAAGTACGCATGAAAGACCATATTAGATACAGATTGTTAGAGCAATCGGGATATGAGCATGTTTTTAAACAAATCTTTTACAAAAAATAAGTATTCATTAAATAATGTACTTAAATTATGAAAAGTAAAAAAAAACTGCATGAAATATGTCAATGCAAAGGCAGCATGTTGTGCATGTTGAGATGGAGCGAGGTTTAAACATCCCAAATGTTGTTTTCCTCCAGCGGTTCCTGTAGTCAAGAGGCCGGGCCCGTGCCAATGGTTTACAAAATAAATCAGAGGGCGCTTCATGTGATTATCATTGTAGGCTTTTCTTTATAATTTGTCGTTTTTGAAATAATGGATTATGTGACCTCTTTGGGACTCAAAGGATATTCTAATGAAACCGCCCAAGAAGTTCAGATGAGCTTTCTGTCTTGACATGTGATATGGGATCTCAATAAATATCTCTTTTTTTTTTTTTGCAAAACGTCACAAGGTAGAAAATGAGAGCCACTGACTTAATATTTTATACTAGAGAGATTGTGGTTTTGGTTGGTGATTGGTTATGATTTAAAGTGGAAAATGAAAATTAGTGTATAAACACATCAACCAAGAAAAGGAAGTCAGGTAATGATTTCCAAAAATAAAATGTACAGTAACTGATGCTGCCAGATGCAAATATAAAAGCTTTGGTGTAGATGAGACAAAGGGAGGGCATATTTCAATTTAAAAGGATAATTTAAGAGCGTTTTTTTTTTGTTTTTGTTTATCTGCATGTGAAGGATCAGTGATATTCCTCCTCCAGTGTGGGAACCATCGCCCCGCCAGTCTCCAGACATCAGCGGCCCCAGTTTCCTCTTCCAGGGCCACGGAGGTGAGCGGGAGCAGACGTGGTCGGATGTGTCGATCTAAAGGGGGTTCACACATACAACGCCGTCTCCCCTCAGATAGACGTCTGGGACCGTCTGGGTTCTTCACTCCCAGACAGGCAGCCCTTCCACCCGTCAGATGCTGCCCCGCACCCACTACCTCCCCCCCTCACGTCAACCCCTCCCCCCTATTCCCCTTGACCTTGACTCTGTCACCGAGGCCCTCCAGACAGTCTGGGGTCAGAGGGTAACACAGCAGCCACACATCAGACACGGTTCGTGTCCCATGTGTCCATATAAACGCTGAATGGTAAATCACCCTGAAATCAGCCTGTTGGAATGTGGCGTGGAATTCCTGCAGAGGTGGACCCGAAGAAACCATTAGAGATAGAAGTAGTAGCATAAAAACAAATAGTTCGACTTTTATTGCTTCTCTCCATCTCATCCTGCAGGAGCATCGATATAAAGTAAAGATGTGACCAAATGTGCAATCCAACAAAAATATATATTTTTGCCTACATTTGTGGTTTAAATACTAATCTGATTTTACTTCCAGCAGCATCACTTCCACGCAGCCGAGCCAATTTTTCTACATTTCACCTTTGACTGCTGATTCACACCGCCCTCGGCCAATCACGGCCGAGCAACCAGACGGGGATGTCATGACAGATTTGTGAGAGAGGGGAACGGCTGCAGCCTCACGTGGCTTTTTGAAAAATGCCAACCCACCACACAGTGTGTGCCGCTCTGCTGTGCACTTCCACGTCTCACGTGAGCATGCGCACAACACAGACTTGTGTCTAAACGTGGGCTCGCCGCCCTGTCTCTCTCATACACTCACGTACACACACACACACACACACACACACACACACACACACACACATACTCTGTCTCTTCTACCCTTTGTCTTTGGATTAATAATCAGAAATGCACTTTCTCACTGGATTTTGAAATATTATTAGACTGTATCATGATGATCCCTCATCATCATTCCAGCTGTGCTCGAGTGTAAATGGATAAACCAGCTAATTTCTCTGCAAGGCATTTTAGCTGACAGAACACTTCCCTGGTATTTATTAATTGATTCTTTCATTAATATTCATCTATTTATTTATTTTACCCCACAAACTGAAGAGTGGTGTGCAGCACCACAGGACATGGCAAAGTCCAACAGTTAGAGCAGTGGATTTCCAAATGGACAGTTATGTACACACTCACACACACACACACACACACACACACACACAAAGCCTTTCTCTCCTCATACACACTGGAGAGGGATCTGTTTTTTATGCAGGATACAGATGGAGCATGTTAAATACCTCCAGCAGTTCAAACACCAAGTTTTTCTGCCTCCATGTTCAGCACCAAGCCAAAAAAAAAAATCAAATCTGAACTTTATTTATATTTTTAATTCGTAATGAACAAATTAGACTATGAAGCACAAAAGGTAAAAAAAAATAATAATTAAAATGGACATTTTTTATTTGAATGAAGTTTGACTCATCAGTGGCTCCTATAACCAATCACCAAAATTCCACAAAACAGTTATTCTTTTTAAAAAGTCAAAGGTTGGAGGAGAAAACATTTTTTTCACACACACACACACACACACACACACACACACACACACATACACGATTTATTTCAATCCAAATTGTATCTGCTTGATCTGCCTTCAAAATAAAAACACTTTATGAAAAAAATATTTTTTTCAAAAACATACCTATTTACAAATCATTTTATTCTGATTCGTTCTTAATAGGCGACCTGCCACATGAATGTGTCATAGCACCTGTTACAACGGAGGAGCACGGTGGGACGGGTCGAGCCTCAGAGGACACGCACACGTCTGTCCATCAACTGTGTTACAGCGTGGGAACGAGCTGCGGCGGGAGGCGGGACACGCGGCACCGACGATGTCACACGCCAATCAGAGGACGCAGCGCATCTGTAAACACTGATTGAAAAAATTAAAAAAAATTCAGCAACAACACAAAACAACATTCAATTAATTACCGGGTAACGGAAAGAAAAACTGTTTTTTTGAAATATTTTTTTTAACTATGAAAACCAAGTCGTATCTAGTCTCTCAAAATGAACAATCTACGTAATGAATTTAGAAGATTATTGATTTGCTGTCAGGCATTGGGAATCTCCAACTGCTTTTTGAATGTATGAAGTAAATACCAGAATTCAGATTCCTATCATTAGAATTTATATTGCCTGAAAAACAAACAGAGAGCCAATAAAACCTTTACAGGATTATTATAATTATTATAGGGAAATAGGGAAAGCCTAATTTCATTGTGATAAAAAGGCAGCCTTTTTGTAGAGATGTATCATGATGAAAGGTGTGTACACTTTGAAATCATAGTGCTTATGAGTTTGTTGGAAAATTAGTTTGTCATCTTTGATCAGTTTCTACTTGGGGCTGTTCTTTCTGCACTGGATTCAAATTCAGATGTTTATTTTACTGTACATTTTTACATTGGCCCTAATTAAACATAAAGACAGTGCAGAGAACACATTTACACAACAATGATAATAAAGATGTAGACAAAAAAAGATAAAGCAAGATATCAAGCAAAAAAAAAAATTATGAGCAAACTTAAACATATAATGATGTAGAAAAACTATTATTTGCAACATGCATTAGCCCTCTTGGGTTTAGCAGGGACAGGATATTAAGCCGGTTATATATATATATCTTTAATCACTCTATACTGTAAGTATAGAAAGATGATTTCGCATTGCAGTGTCAAATCTTTTTTAAACATGCCATTTTGATACACAATATTTCAGCTGTTTTAAAGCAAAAAAATAACCAAAAAAATGTATATTTTTAAGGGGAATCTTTTTTCTTTTCCGTTTTTCCATAATGTAAACTTTGACACGCTAAGAAATCCCAAACAGTTTGCATTGCGCACCAGGCCCTTGGACGAGGAACCATTTGATTATAAAGAGACCCCGACTCTTTGGAAGGAGAAAGGGCCCCTTGTTATTTCAAACCAGCTCCTCTAACTTCCCCAAAGTGCAGGGGCCCAGAGGCAGGGCTGCGTGGAGTGGAGAGAGTGTGTGTGTGCCTCCAGTAAACGGCCGCAGAGCGACTCCTCTGTGGCGGCGGCGGCGGCGGCGGTGTTCAGTGGCGAGGAAGGTTCCAGTAGGATACATTAAATCAGCCTGATTAGGAGTTTAGGCGAGGGCACAGCTCGGGGTCTGACTGAAAGGCTGCCGGGCGGCCCTCGAGTGATACTATTCACATCCTGGGAGAAAGGTCAGTGTCAGAGGAGTTCACAGGCCCCATCTCCATTCTTATGCTAAGGGATCATACACGTTGGCTCATTCAGCGACTGGAAAGGCATAAACAGCTCCCGCCGACTTTCCCTCCAAAAATGTTCGGAATCCTCGGCCTGAGCTGCCGCTCTGCTTCTCTCTCTCTCTCTCGTGGCTCCGTGCACCTTGTGATGTGAGACAACCCGTCCACTCATCTACCATCAATTTATATTTTACAGCTGTACTCTTGCAGCAAAAAGTCTACATGATGTTAACAAAAAAAATGGGTAGGACTGAGGACATGTGCAGCGGCAATAGTCTTTTTTTTCTAGTGTCACTCCACTCTGAACAAGAGCCAAAAGTAGATTTACTTTTGAATCTTCTCCCGTGAAAAGCTCCGACCAGGTGGAGATGCTGTTGTATTCCCATCATATTATCTGCCTGTTCAAGTCTCTGATTTGCTTTCTAGTAACCACCTTTGTTTAACCCCCTAATATATAGACTTCCTCCTGCACTTCCCTGTCCACCTCTGAATCGAGTGGTCACCGGGGAATAGGAGGAAATCGCCACTTAATTAGTGGCCCTTGACCTTTGTCTCCGGCTCAGGCGGCTCCTGACCTCCGCATCTCTCCGGCCTGTTTATTGTCCTCTGGGGGACTGTCCAGGTCACGACCCCTGATCCCTGCTGACCTGTAGGGACTTCGCCAACAGGTCCCTGACCAGCTGCCCTCACAAGACACTCATCAAAAAGCAATATTTAAGTAAAGTGACTCGTTCATGCAGTTACCCCCTGCAGGAGGATGACGGGACACTGAGGCTGCCACGGTTATTTCTGGCGCTCTCTGATATTCGTTAGCAGAGGGGAAACATAACGCACACATTTGCGGAGCATAAAGGGAATCCAACAGAATGTGGATTTTTTTTTTAATGATGAAAATCACGCCAGTGTAACAGTTTTTTCACAAAATCATTTGAACATTTGGGGCTTTCGTTCCAGCCAAGGCTCTACAGAGGCTGATTTCACTAATTGGTTTCCATTCATCCAGAGAGGGGAACTAATCACCAAAATCAGCCTCTGTAGTGTTTGGATGGGTTGAGAACATGCTGACTCCAGGACGGGCCCCTCCGTCAGAGAGATCTGCCCTGCTGCATGGGGCATGGAGTTTTGATTTAATAGAGGGGGAAAGATGCTTATTTTACATACTGTTTACACTTAAATGACTTGTACAGCTGCAATTTTAGTGCAACTTCCTTGTGTCCTCACTTTGTTCTTGAAATTTATAGTAAGCATTTACCATTGGTGTATAGTTTTCAGTAGCCCAAACCTTCTTTTTGTTTTACATTTAAATTTAAAACTCTCATCTATCTGTCATCCATCTGTCTGTCTATCTATCTATCTATCTATCTATCTATCTATCAAATGTAAAATTCATACAGTTTGATGCAATAATAGCCGGGCTTTTCTAGATGAGCTTTTATTTATAAATTTATTTATCACAAATTTATGCTTAGAATATTAACATGTTTTTCATTGTTTTTCACCTCTAAAATATAACACAAGTACAGTGTTTCCTGTCAGAACGTTTTCCCACATACCCTCTGAATGACATAAATTGCTGGTAACTGACGAACATATTTGCGTTCCTACATCGACAGACAGAAGTAATCCGCCGTCGACCCCGCACACGTCCATCTGTTGTTTGACTCCGGACACAGATCAGTCAGACCTCAATCAGTGTCCGACTGACACCAGGACAGCCTCTAATCCCGAAATCTGATTAAGCCTCAAAACGAGGCCCTGATGTGGAGCAATACGTGTGGATTTAAAGAAAACTGCACATTGAAATATACACATCTTTTATTCAGACGACAAAAAAATGGGTTCTTCTTATTTCATTATAGTTTTGTAGGGTTTTTTTTTTTGGTTTTTTTTGCAAAGTGCAGCAGAAAATCTGCACAATGTGGTTGTAAAATTACATTTCCCTGATAAATAAAATATGAAGGCAATGAAGAAAACCTTATTATATATTTTAATAGCGGCGAAGGGTCATTCTGTCCATAGAATTTAGTGGCTGATGAACTTTTTTCTTTCCCACACTGATTCAACACACGTCCCTCTGTCTGCTCCTCCTAATTAAAACTTAATGCGAGGTCATTCAAACACTCTCTCACACGATCCACAGACACACACACACACACAGACACTAACATGTGAATATAAAGGAAGAAAAAAAGGCCAGACTGACTGATTTATAAACACATTGTCTACTTATTTTTTGAAGAGTGAAGCCCCTCCCCAAAATTTTTATATAAAAATAAATCTTGACTTTATCTAATTTCTCACCAAAATAAAACAAGGCTATTACACAGATGTGATAAGGTTTTCATAATTTTTATTTAAAAGAAGTGTCGTCTACATCATTAAATTCGAAACAATTTGCTCTGATGAATTCATATCATGTCAATAACTAACACTTCACTTAAAGTATGAGAAAAAAAAAATAGTTCAATGATGAAAAAATGCATTTGCTACAAAGACATTAGGCATTGAGTTTGTATTAGGTGGAAACAATTTTTTTGAATGCATAGTTGCGTGATTACTAAACACACTTCATTCATACAGCATCTTGAAATCAACTTAGTATTTCCAAAGATAACAGGCACGTTTCAGATTTACACCCGACATACAGTATATCTTTTGTTTCTACACAGCACTCCTCTTGCTCCTCATTAGTTGACAAAATAATCTCTGGAGTTCCTTCTCTGGTGAGAGTCTCAACAATATGATGACTGCTGTAGTTTTTGTTCTGATCTTCTTGATCTTGTTTCCTGTCGAGTGCCAAGAGTCTCACTGGTGCTGTCCCGTCCTGAGGAAAGATGATGGAGGGAATCATTAGCATGAGAATCCAAAAATCATAAAATCCTCCACTCAGCATGGAAAGTAAAAAAATACATCACATTTTTAGGCAGAAAGAAAGAAAGAAATAGTTTCTCTAGAAGTAGACAGTGCAGGTACATTTGTTTTGTCGAGATCGTAGTAATAATTAAAAGCTCTGTTTATAGAGCCTACAAAGTGCTGAGCAGTCAATAAAAAACAGCAAACACTCGCCATAAAAGAGATTAAAACAAAACGCGAAGGACCACAGGGTAAAAGAACATAAAAGGGGTAAATGAACTCCCTTCATAAAAGTAATGTCGTATAAAAGTGAGTCTATGGAGATACGTTTTAAGAAGAAGAGTATAAAAGGAAATCATAATCCTGCAACCCAAAGCTCCTTATTCCAAATATCGATGGGCGTGTTTGGACAGCACTGAATTTGCAGCTGTCTGTGATTTTTTTTTTTTTTTTTTAGTCTTGTACACCAGAAATCGTAGGCACTGTTTAGGAAAAACAAACTTCCTTTTCATGCCACGTAGAAATAGGCCCCTGTGCTCTGCGTGTTGTTCTTCTCTCCCATTTTCAGGCTGCATGCATGGAGGGATCTTAAGGCTTTTATCCCCGCGGGGAACCAGCCCAAACTCTTTCTCTGTCAATTTTCACCCACTCCCCAATTCAGACGAGCCCCTTTCTCCCACCAAGCCCACAATGAAGGATTTGTCCTCGTTCTCTTTGTCCACCTCTGATATCTTTTTTTTGACTGCTCCCTCCCTGCAGACGGCATGCAGCGTATGCAAATACACACTCTTTTATTCGCCAGACCCCTCCCCTGAATGAATGCAACCTTAAATGAGGCCACACTTTCACACATTTGCAGAGGGGCATGGAAACACGCACACACTACAATCAGTGGATGTGCATGACCGCTCTGACACGCAGTCGCTCACACACCGAACGCTGACCATTTTGAAACGAGCAGGCACAGAAATCGGTGGTTGACTGATGTCGCGGATTATTTTACAGGGCATTTATCCAAACAACTTGATAAAAGAAAATATAAAAACATCAAAGGTGTATAAGCCTAACCTTAAGTGAAAGATCTTCATGTGCACAGATGCAGCCAGTCTCCCCCCAATGAACCATAGAACCCGTTCTCTTCTCTCTTTCTTTTTACAGTGGAGCAAATCTTCATTTGTTCTGCAATTCGATTGAGACTAGAGACCATGTTTATTTCATGTTCCTTTTTTTCTATATGATGATTGCATGGGCTTAACTTTGTAGCCAAATGTCCTTTATTTCTTCTGACGTCTGTTTGAAAAGACTTGAGACCTGATTTGTGGAACCTGAGGACGCACACAAAGCCTTTTGTTCGCAAAGCTTCCGAAGAAGTTATGTTCTTGTCTGACATGTGTTGTTTCATCACGGTAATGCTGTGTTTATTGTCTTATAAGCCCATAAGGCCACAACACACACACACACACACACACACACACACACACACAATGGGCATTCAGATGTGTAGGATAAGGCTGGGAAATGAGACAGACGCAGAGCAGAATGCACTGACGGAGCGGTGCGGACTGTGCAGCCTCTAAAGGTTGGATGAATTACAACGGTGTCTGGTGAACATAAAGCGCAGCTCTCGCCGCCAACTTTCCCAAGCCGGCCCGTGCCATCTGTGTGTACGTGTGAATGGGTAGGAGTGACTGTGTGTGTGTGGTGGGGGGTTGACGTCTGCTGGACAGCCCTGACAGTTCGGCCTTTTCACTCGTACATTACTGAGCCGGCCGGCCTCTTTCCCCTAGCAACCCTAACAGAGGTCAAAGGCGACGTACCCCCCCTCCGTCAATCCATCCGCCACCGCCACCTCCCTCTCTCGTACTCCAGGGTGGCCACAGACGCTCCTAACTCATTGACCGGTCGCAGACAGAGCGGCTACACCCATGAACTTGAACTTGGGAGAGCGATGGAGGTGCACAGCCATCTGATGCTGGAATGTTGCCATTATGATGATTAGAATGTCATTTGGACTCGTCCCATTTCCCCCTCACTTTTTTTCTGAATGAATGTACTTTAACACAGAATATAATAACATACACACTGAAAAAAAGGTCACACCTAGGATTCCCCCTAATTCTGCTCAACCCCAGAACCTCATCTCCCCCTGATATGATTACAAAGACCCACTGTATTAAAGGCTCAGTCACCTAATTCTCCTCTACTTTTATTGGAGCATACAGGACCCCTACTTAGGGATGCCACAGCCAACAGACATAATCTGAAAAGCCTGGGATGCAGAAACTTCTCTCCATCTTCCTCTAAGATACTTAACACTGGGCTTTGTGCAAGATTAGTCTCGGCCAAAGTTGCATTTAAAGAGCCCTGATGAGCCTCGATTGACCCACATTGGACCTCGTCCAAGACTATAGGCGGCCCGTGAGCTGGGCTTTATATATATATATATATATATATATATATATATATATATATATATCACAGCAGAGCCGTTAAAACATTAATAGTGTCCACACATAGCAAGGAGAATCCAAAGAGGTAACCCAGGAGCTATATGGAATTAACATTTTATCGCAACTATGGCTACGCTGCTGCACCCACACAGAAAGGGAAGTGAGCGCCGGCTACTGTCACTTCATCATGTCACATATTATAATTTCCTTGCTCTGAAAAAATCCCACACAGCAAAAGCAATACGTAGTTAATAATGAATAACAGGGGAGAGAGAGAAGACAGAAAAGGGAAAGGTAAGCATCTCTATTCTGGCATTCTCTGGAGGGGGAAATGCGTTTTTTCTGTGAAATTCTAAGTTATGTACAAGACGAAGGGATTGAGGAAACGAAGAGGGAATACTTAAGTCAATGTATCTACAGTGTGCGGAGAGAGATTCAGGGACGCTCAAATCCTGAGTCCCGCCGTCACGGTGTCAAAGCCGTTGACCTCGATGTCCAGACAATCTTCGACTGAAAACTCTCTTTGTTTCAGATCAGATTAAAAAACCAGACTCTTAAGCAGGTTCGCCACTGTGCTCAGCACAAATCTAAATCAGGACGGGCTCCCCTTGACAGTGACTTTTACTTCAGTGCCTTCTCCCTCCCCACCGTACAGCAAAAGTGAGAATCACAGATACAGGGCAGGTAAACGTGAGACAGATCAATATTGTGCGCGCGTCACCCATTTTTATTTCCTTCAAATAGTAGGGAACACGACAAACTGCTCTTTTTTAGCAGACGTTGTGAGAATGAACACATTAGCTTCATGCTCTTTTTTGACCACGCGGTCGATTGCTGCAGCTCTCACATACAGATGCACACCAACCTCCTCCCCCTTACTCTTTTCAAACACACGCACACACACACACACACACACACACACACACACACACACCTCCATGCCCCGCTCCTCGTGGCTGCAAATTGCTCTGGCACTTCACCAGCAAATGCAGAGGCCCAAACATGGCTTCCTATATGTGCTACACCTGCCTCTCTCGCCTCCTTTTTCCTTAATAAGCCAATTTTTTTTGTTGTTTTCGTTGAAATTTTTCAAAGCAGCAATTTCATAATTGTTTTTCTCCAACTCCAACCACGGAGATCTGCACCAGAGACGAGGCTCGGGGGCGAGCCGCACGGCGTCTCCGAGATTAATCCCTCGCCTTCACCTTGCTTTTCTCTCCTGTCAAATCTGCCCGGAGCAACGCGCCGCATATCACAGCTGAGCAGCACAAATGCAGTTACCAAGACAGCTCCGAGTCTTTTTACGTGAATAAAGACAGGGAATAATCTTTTGATGTGTGGGCCGGCACACACGCCTTACATATCTCGTGGAGGCACGTGTACAGTACAGGGCTCATTAATAATCATTATCCGAGGGGTTACATCATTCGGCTTGTTAGGCACACCCATCGCCTTGGCTGAGTCACTCACAGAGATACACTTGTGTCGCCAACTGTGTTGAGAGATTTTCATGATGTGTGTCTTTCGACTACGATTCGCCGCGTGTCCATTCTGTCTGCATGAAGGACAAACTGCACCCGGCGAGTATAAAGGAGTCCGCAGCCAAGATGATGAAGACACTGTTCGAGGTTTAAATCTTGAATAAGATGAGTGTAAAAACAATAATAATAAAAAAAATGTGAAAACACATCTTTGGAGTGTTGATGTAGCATTGCATCACACCTCTGACACCACCCAATGGCAGAACTTGAGATGCGGTGTGACCGAGTGGAGGCTTGAGCGCATGCTTCTATATGCATATCGTGTGTGAATGCATCTCTGATGCCGGGGAAATCATTCTCATTTAGCGGGGGGGGGGGGGGGGGGCAGAATCTCCATGCCTTTCAGACATGCAGTGGAGGCTGAATAGACTAATGAACAGTCAGGTGGCACTCCAGGGCCTGGACTACCCCCCCCCTCTCCACCCCCCACCCCCCTCCATCACACACATATCAAACACACATACACTTGCACACACATTAAAACTCAGCGGCTCGCCCGACCCCGGTGATCCGCACGACAGTCTAATGTCTCAGGCATCTGCTCATGTCTAGTCTGGAGGGTCTTTCCCACCCTGCCCCCCAGCCCTGGCCCGCCGCAGCACCAGCACCCACAATGGTGGGAAAGCAGGCTTTTGCAGGGAAGGGGTGGGTGGGTGGCCGGGGGGGACGACGACTAAACAGCTATTGAGGGGGTGGGGGTGTGGAGTGTGAGAGAGCGAGAGAGAGGCTGAATGATAATGTGAAAACGCACGGCGCTGTTCATTAACACACAATCACTGCAGCTGCACATGTTGGCCCAGGACACACATGCTCACGTGTCCCCCTGTCTCCTGCTTCAGGTTGCTGCCAGCGACGCCAGGGGTACAGGGCTCTAACGCCACGACCAGGAGCAGGCTCAGGATCTGTGTGTGTGTGTGTGTGTGTGTGTGTTAGTGTGTGTGAGGCTACATGGATGGAGCTGGCAAAGATTTGGAGCCTTGATCCTTGGCGGGCCTCAGTTCGCCCTTGTCAGAATTTGGCAAAAATGTGAAATTTGCTTTAACGTTCGCGTGGAGTCATTCTTGGTCTGCGTGTCAAATACACTTTCTAATCACGCGTGTCGCTGGTACCTGCGGAAGTGCATCGCAGTGGAGTCGTGATCAATAACAAATTGCTGAGACCAAGAGTCTAACAAAGATGATTTCCAACATGAACCGGTCTGTGCGCAGCGATGTTGCGCTTTAAATTTGTGAACTGTTTTACTGAGGCACCTCTGTGCCGTGGACACACTAACTCAAAGACATTTATGACTGTAGATTTGTGTTCCAATATCGAACAGTGAAATATAACCCCCCTAACTGCGACTCTTATATGAATGTTCCATTCAAAATCAGTTCTGGTATAATTACAGAGAAGAAGCCGCTCTGGATGCCAAAATATCTTTTGTTTGTACAGTAAATTAAATCTAAGATCCTAATGGTACAATGTTCTTCCCCCTGTAGCCTCTTTTAGATACTCATGTACAAAATATCTTAATGTGAACTTCATAACATTTCAGGCGGCACTGCCTGAACGAATCGGCGAAGGTTTGTCAGGCGGAAACGCGGCGTACACCGCTGCCCGGTGTGCATCAGGGAGCAAAGAAGCACCGTGACAAGAGAGGATGGCAGGTTTCCCTCAACCAGTGCCAGCTCATTAATTTTGTTTGCTACCCACCCCCACCCATCCCTTACCACCACCACCACCACCACCACCAACCACCGACCACTGTTCCCCACCCAACACCACCCCCACATCACCCCTTAACTGCTAATTAGCAGGAGCACAAGATAGAGAAAAGAGAGAGGCCATGTGTGACTGGGGAGGAAATGGGAAACTCTTCTTCTTCCCCTCATCCATTCTCCTGCCCCCACCCCCCAATCACACACACACACACACACACACACACACACACAATCACACACACACACACACACACACACACAATCACACACACATACACACACACACACACACACACACACACACACACAATCCCACACACACTCCCCCACCTCCTGCCCACCAACACCATTACCACCCGTACCCAACACAACACCATGACGCAGCTCACCTAGTATGCCAGCCCAGCCATTTTAGGTGTCGCGGCAAACAACATCTCCCAAGATGGCTCCTGTGAGCGCGCCCATACTCCAGGGATCCGGCCGGGTCTCTCTCCGCCTCTTGGCACGGGCAAAGTGTTCCCCCCGTTGGCAGTGCAGATGGCATTAGAGGCTGTGGGGCAAAAGGGACGACGGGGGACATGGGGAGGGAGGAGGTGGCAATTCTGGACTGACCGAGTTTCCCCCTCTCTCTCTCTAACGATGGTTCTTCCCTTCCCTTTTTTTTTTAGGAAAGCCCCTTCCTTCGTTGTTAGGAAACCTGAAACAAGAGGAGACAAAGGAGAGAGAGCAGAGGAATAAAACAGGTACATTCGAGTCTTTGAGCTATCATTGTAGTTCGAAAAATTGTGGGTTCTTTGTTTAGAAAAATCAGCCGGTCATTGAAACCTTTGGCAGGTTTACTCATTGCCCTTGTCCTCTTTGTGTGCACGGGTGTGTATTTTTCGCTACAATTAAAGCATTCGAAGAATCATTATAGCAGTACACATGTTAAAACAACGAAGCCTCGGACCCTCCCACAAATAAAGTCTCGAGTGTTTTTAACTTCCCATTCATTAAGGGGGCATGTGACGGAGAGCGCTCAGGAAAAGACTCCGACCTCGGCCTTTTCACATATCCAATATCTCGCAGAGAAGCGAGGCAATTAGCCCGGTTTGACGGCGAGCGCTGCTGCAATAGGTAGTTAACAGAGTGAATGAAAACTCTCATCTCACTTTGGTGCTCTTTAGGCTTTAGTGGCATTCTCCGGGCTGAGCGTATGCACCGCACAGCGCTGAAGTGCCAGGCTGAAAGGTTCGGCTCCTGTCTACAGGGCGGCCCTGGCCTTCGCATTGAGGCGAAGCACAATGTTTCCCAAAGGCTCCGGGACTCGGTGCAGCTTTAAACACCGACGCCAAGTGTTTTTTGTTAACCCTGTGTGTGTATAGGGTGCCGCGCCACTCAACTGGATTATTAGCAGCCCCGGAGACATTAGTGCCCGGACAAAACGTTAGCTTCCCTTTTCTTTCATCCATAAGCAAAGTCTCTCAAGTGAAATTCAAATTTGTTCCCCCCTTTTTTTCTCTTTTTTTTTTAAATAGATGGAAAATGCTATCCCATAAGAAAGAAAAAAAGTAAATGAATGAATTTGTGGGCTTTAAAATAGAAAACAATAAGGAATTGATAGTATGTGCTTGACCATTGACTAGACTGTGTGTCCCACAGCAGAGATCCTCTGGAGAAAATGTGGCGGACATCATGAAAATAGGGAGTTTCTTCTTTAGCTCAGTGTTATTTCACATCTTAAATTGCACCGGGAGGGGCGAGAAGGCGCCTAGGCCTTTTTAAAAAACAAACCATTTTGACGTGTCTTGCAAAAAAAAAAAGTAAAAATTAACACAGGTGTAAACAATATTAAAAAAAAAAGGTGGCTGAATTCCATTTAGCAGCTCCAGGTTCCGGGCTCTGGTATCGTGCACGCTGCGTCACTGTCATGGCGGACTGGGACGCTTTAATTAGTCGGCGCCATCGTCAGTGTTTTCCACTGTGACAAGTCAACCATTTTGCTGTGATCAAGGCCAATTGTGACCTAGCCATTGATAATATTCGATTCCTGCTTATATTTTTTCCCACATAACAGCAATAAAATTTGCTTAATTAAATCTCAGCTCTCGTCCATTTGGCAGGACCTCGGAGTGGACAAAGTTTGGGACAATACTACTTTCCCTCCACCCACTGGGCGACCTGTTTAACATTCAGCACCATGTTGCAGAGGGCCTGAATGGACATCCGCCCTAAAACAGGGCCACTGACTGTGGACTTTCAGGTAATTCATACAGCTCATATACACTTGAATCCTCCAAATAAACATTGGTGGGATTAAAAGAGCACACAACAAAGATACTGTGAAGCATAAGAGATAAATCAGAAGCCGTGGGTGTGAGGTTTAAACTACTTTAATTTAAGCATTTTCGTTTTTCTTTAAAAATGACACCTGATATATACAATGATGATTAAAAAAAACAGATGCACAGAAAAGGCTCTCCAGGCTACAGCACAGTAAAATGCTTATAAATCTAACTTACTATACTAAAAGTCTGTGCTTATTATAGAAGGAAGAACTACATCGCAATGCTACATCCGCACATACAAATTATTTTGACACCACGTTTGCTGACACTTTTGCATTTAGTACAAGTCATTGATGATTTTTTTTCTACCCTCAATTTTCTATTGAAGATTTCAGAAAACCATGAAGCAAAAACTATTTTCCTACCTTTTTTTCTTTTTGCGGTGAAAGTGAAAATCCAACTGGGTGAGTTTGAAGCCTGTGGGGTCCCCTCTTTCTCTCTCCACCTCCCCCCCCCCCTCTCTCTCTCTCTCTCTCTCTCTTTCACACAGCGTTATACGGAAGTCATTTCTACTTTCGGTTATCTAGCTTTATGACAGGTATTTAACACTCATACAGCTAGATAACCAAAGACAAAAACAGACCTCCCTTCACACTTCTTCCGACTGTACATGACGATGCCGTGATCTGGAAAGAGGTGAGCACACATGAGCAGGCACATGATGTAATATTAATATAATATAAAAAAACCACAATCCCTGGATCTCATTTACAGTATGTCTTGATTACACCTCAACAACTGAGGAGTCAAATGTGTTAAATGTATTTAGAGCCAGGAAACAAAATACACATTTTGTTGGTTAAGGTCCAAATTAGCCATTTAATTCATCTCATGATGTACAACTTGTCTGGTTTAAGGCCTAGTAACTGTTGACCTAATTATATTTTCGATTTCTGTAAATTTCCTATTATTCTGCAGTTAAATTGGAAAAGGCCTCCTTCAAAAATTATTATTACTGTCAGAGAATAGAAACATTATTTTGTATTTGTACTTAAATATATGTGTGTTTGTGTGGCTTGGCCCTACATATCAAAATCAGTGTGCGTCTGACTGCATTAAAAAAAGGAAAGGAAAATGTACAATAATTATAAATAAAAACGTATTTTACAAGGTATATTCACAACGTTTCAAATGATTGTTGCTCGGGAGAGACTTACAGAAAAATAAAATCCAGTGCACAGTGGGGATTTTGGAATATCTTATAGGTCAGTCCCATTGCACGTGTTAAAGCTGCACTGCAAGGTATTAGTTAATACAGTTATTATACAGATTTTTTTTCCTCATATTCCCTTTCACACAGTGTGCCATTTAAAGGAACCCTTAGCTGCCATGAGATTTTGTACAATTAAAAAGAGAAAGGAGCATTGTTGTAAAATCACGCTTAGAGGATTTGTACTCATGTAATCTGGTATAAGAAGCTAAATTTCTGTTTTTTTCTTTTCTTCCCCCCACTGGAAAACCATTAAAACGGCCCGGATGAAAAGACCATGACCATGAACCTGAGACCTCGTTGGGTAAAGAAATGTGTATTTTTTTGATGCAGCAGGTAAAACAATGCTCTTCTTCTTCTTCTTCTTCTTCTTCTTTAAAAAAAGAAATCTATTAGGCCTTAAATCTAAATTGAGCCGAGGTTTAAGATGATTTGATTCGTTCTTGGCTCTTTAATGCTCCTGGGGGGGCAACGGATCCCTACTTTTAATGAGACTTGTGAATGGCCTACTTCTTCTAAAACTGGACTGTGTCACATCACAAGGATTAATCCGCAGAAACTAATTTGTTCCCATATTGTAGTAAAATCAGGTCAAAGAGCTCGGGGTATTTTTTTTTTTTGTCCCCCCCCCCCCCCCCCCGTCACCGGTTCCAAATCACCTTTACGCTTTCGCCCTTATTTTAAATTAAACGCAAAGGGCGGTTCTGTTGGGTTAAGTCATCGGCTACAGGTTTACACGCGCGGAAGAGGCAAAGTGAACATGCATCCCTCTGTGTCCCCGGACGATCTGCATCAGACACACGGACACGGCATGAGAGGAGAGTCAAGGCAAAAAAAAAATTGCATCGCTGTCCGTGCGCAATCCTGCAACATTTACCGGGCGCGTTTTCTTACCGCTGTTCGAGGACAAATCGCGCCCTGGACGACACGTGTCCCCAACTTCAGCCCGAGGAGGATTTTTTCCAGATGGATTCTTTTAGTCTGCGTTGACTTCGGGCCCCCGTGGAGGAGTCGGGCTCCCCGCGGCTGCCCGGTGGTCCGGCTCCATCCTCGCTCCTCCAGCCTCTGCCTCTCCTCCAGCCCGCGCGCCTCCTCTACTGTCACACCAACGCGCTCCCGCACTGACGTCATACCAGGACCGAGGGGAGGCGCTCTGGCCAATCACAAGCGTCCGCCGGCACCATAAGGACGTCCAGGCTCAGCGAGAGCTCTCACTCCGATTTATTTTCTCTGGCTTTTGTCACTTGATTTTAACTACTACTGCTATTACTACTAATTGCATATATGAACATGACCAAACAGGGACAATGGTTTTTTTTGTGTAATGAACAAAACAATCTCCCCCCCCCCCCCCCCACACACACACTCACACACACTCTCGTTCACCCTCGTGGCTTCAAAGTTAAGACTGAAAGTTCATCACTGACCTTGGCCACAGTAGTTGAACAAACAGGATGATCTCAGTGACAGAGACAGTTATCAATTTTTTTAGTACCTTAAGAATCAAGAACTTTACTGTCATTGTGCAAGGACAACGAAATTATGAAGAGTGTGTGATCGTCAAATCAGAATGAATGCCTGTTGTAAAGATTTAAAAAGGAAAATAAGATATACAAATAAGAAAAAATGAAAATAAAGTTAATTATATATTTATATATATATTTAATGATATAAACAAAATGGCTATTTTAATGTGTATTTAATTATAAATATGATCGTTATTGTACAGTGTTTTGGGGTGACATGATAAGTAGATTATATATATATATATATATATATATATATATATATATATATATATATAAAAAGCACGACCGATTTGACCTTTTAGCACAACGATCAAAAATGTGTGGCTCCACTACTGTGGCTTGTCTGGTGACCATAGGCAGCTGGACCATAGCATTTCATCTTATAAATGGAGGTTACCATTTTCTTATACACAGCATACCGGTTTGCAAAATGTAGCTGTGAAGTGCACATGAGAATGACTTTTCCTCTGTTTGCAGGGATTCACAGAGGAGTTGTGAGCGTTCTTGACAAATAAGATAATATTTTTTTAAAGATTTTTGAGGTCTGAGGCGTTTGTGGCAAGTGTTGAGATCAGGGGGCCACAGCCAAGAGTCATCCCAAGCAGTCTCCCCACAAGTCAGTGTACAGTCAGAATGAATCTGTCTTGTGTGCACTTTTAACTGGGACCATTGGAAACCTATGCGGTTGGCAAGATGTCATGTCGTTCAGCCACGGTGAAAGGCTAGGTTAAAGGCTTACAAACGTTTAATTAGAGTTGAGCTTGCAGAAACTTTAAGCGCTTGGTGATTTAATGATAGAATCATATAGACTTCAGTCGAAATAATGAAAAAGCTTGAAGACCGACTGCAAGTCTTATTTTACCAGATTGCAAACCACATCCGCATGTTGTTGTAACTTTGGACATGATGAATGACAAGTAGGGTCGTGAAAGGGTTGGTCACCTTCAGGCCTCAGTGGTCGCGTGCCACACAGACTTTTTACTGAAACCAAGACAAAGACCGTGTACGTCACACTCAAGATATAAAGCTTGTATGAGCTGTTTAAAACAGCATTAATAAACTAACAATAATTCACTGAGGTGGGAATTTTTAAAATTTTTAAATGCACTTTTATCTTTTATTGACATGATAGCAAGACTCATTCATGGGCGACATGTCAATATTCAGCAGCATAAACAAAGGCGCACAGCCATTCAAGTAGATGAAGTTTGTAGAAACTCTGGACATGAGGCAGCTGTATGTATACACACACACACACACACACACACACACACACACACACACACACACTAGTAGAGGAAGTAGTCTTCATAGTATTCCAAAGATGATGTCTGGCTGGAAAAGGGACAAATTATTTGTGAGCTCATCGTGTTTCACAGAACATTGACACGTTAACAGGACAGTCCTTCACTCACACGCTGCAGGAGGTGCTGTCCCGTGAAAGAGCGGGAGTCTGGAGGCTGGCCATCTTGTCCCACTGCCTTGCAACGTAGATAACCATAGAGGTTTGCCACTTGGAGGGAAATACTAGCTACGACGAGAGACTGTGGGGGAGAGAAAATGGACAGACATGTTATGTGATGTAGGTCTGCAGAGCATGCACACAAGCAACATGTGTCTCACCAGCCATTTAATCTTCAGGAGGAACAGGGAGTTGAAGAAGAAGAATGTCCAAATGAGAGGACAGACGATTAAACCCAGCCAAAATATCCTCTCCTCCGCCTCCGTCCCAGTGTTATTGCCCCGGGAGGTCTGCACGCACACACACACAAACACAATGCCATTACCCCATGTTTAATAACCCCAATATGCTCCCTCCAATAACTGTGTCTCACCTTTTTGGCTTCAAACACCCAGAGGCTCCTTCCATCCTCGTCGATCTGATTCCACCAGCGCAGCCCCACCAACAGTCTGCCAGTCACATTCTGAGCAATACAAACCAGTGAGGTGGATTAAAATTATATATATATACATATATATATGTATATATAAAATAACAGGGCAAAAAAAGGGAGGGAGGCATAGGAAATTAAAAGGGGATTCGTTGCTGACGTACAGGTGGTTGACCCCTCACCTTGACAGACCAAAAGTCAAAAGAAAGCAGCGTGATGATCAGGACAAAACATGAAGCAAAGTTCTTGCCGATCCAGTCACAGAGCAAATAGGCAACGATGGCAACCACTCGGAAGAACAGGTGGAAGAAGGAGGCCAGGGGGTGTCTGCGGTCAAAAGCATCAAAATAACAAAAATGATGAGAAGCCCAAATATCAATATCAAAAGTATCAGCGAATCAGCAGTTGGACACATTTTTCAAAACACACCAACGGCAACAAATAGAAAACAATCACACTTTACATGACAGAAAACAATATAAAGCAGCATAACTAACCAATTAAGTGGTTAAAGTGAGTTTCATGTGATTTCAGTGAAACAAATTATAACAAGTTGGAAATACTGACCAAAGCGTATTTAGATTTTAGCAAGAGCAAAATTTAAAACAACAGCAGAAAGCCAATGAGTGTACCCTGTATACTGATATATATATATATATATATATATATGTATGTATATATATATGTATGGATGTATGTGTGTATCTCTCTCTCTCTCGCTCTCTCTCTCTCTCTCTCTATATATATATATATATGTGTATATATATATATATATGCACACACACACACACACACACACACACATATATGATAATAGCCATCTCCTGCATTGCACCTCATGACTGTGCTTCCTCGCGCCCTCTCCTGCTCGTCAGCAGCAAAGTCCAGCTCAACATCCTCCGTGTCATCCGCCATCGTCTGACAAGGAGCGAAGACGAAAACACCACACAGGAGAGACAGAAAACAAATCTCAGTCACACAGGCAAACACTACGCAGGCGATTGTTTCATGAGCGTGGGTGGATAAAAGCTGAGCGAGGTTGTTGGAGGGGAAAGGTGTAACAGCCAAATGGGACGGACCACGACACGATGCTTACCTCATTCATTCTGCAGAGCCTCGCTCGTGTGTCACTGCAGTCAAACAAACGAGCCTCTTGAGTTACGTTTGTTCACTAGGCATTACGGTAACAGTGCGACAGAACTGATTTCACAATAAAAGAAGTGAAAAACGAAACCAAATGAATGCAGATCAAATAATAAATAATGAACCAAAAGTCCTTAATGAGCTATAGAGAAGTTCCACAGAGAAGTAATAGTAGACCACCTCGCGGTGTCACGGCCTGGACACTCTGATGTCATGAACCTCATATTCATCGTTAACAGATAGTGCCGCGTAGCTGAAGGAAAGAATTCAGGAAGCTAGTTGTTAAATAAAGAGGACCCTCAAAAGATGCGACCGCGGCAGGACTCGAACCTGCAATCTTCTGATCCGAAGTCAGACGCCTTATCCATTAGGCCACGCGGCCGAGATATCACAGGTCTAGGACCCTGTCGTATATAAACACGAACCACAGATACAGCTTGGAATTTTTGTCGTGCAAATGGGAGTTCTTCTTAGCAATGTATATTGCGAATTATCCAAAGGTGAATGCAATATAGAGCGATAGTCTGCCCCCCGTGGTATTAATCCAACCGACTGCTTGCTCTGCTAACGTGCAGTGCAGTCATCCGTGCCGCTAGGAGGCGCTCGCGCCTCGCTCACGTTTTGTTTTGCTCTCAGAAGAAGAAGCCCGTTGGGGTCGCATGCTATGGAGTTAATAACCTCATTTGATTTTTAAAACATATGTTTTCGGTTGATTCACTTATGAATATATGAGGTGAGGTGTCTTTATTTTGATTCAGGCGACCGTCAAGCTAACAAACATTTATCTTGTTCAGTTGCTCTCGAGTTAACACGATGGTCCCCATCAGTGTTAGCAAACATCGAGGTAAACATTCATTAGTAGCATCGTGGTTCATTCATTTAGCCATTGATGTAGGTAACTACTACTTTTTTTTTTTATCACAACCGCATACTGCATTTTGTTAAACTAACAAATTATTCCCAGCATGTCCGGCGTTAATGTTAAAGCTGGGTGGAAACTCAGTTTGAACAAAATGTAAAACTTATGTAATGAAGTCAAGAAGAAGCATTGGTTTAACTAAAGCACCAATAGATAAGTTGACACAATCACTTAGTATATTATCTAATGAGAACATGGTAACTAGAACCTCAACACTATTACAAATATACAGTATATGCATCTAGTCCCGAGCTAGTTTAGTATCTCAGTTTGGGTTATAACCTGAGTATTTCCGGGAAGTATCGTGTCCCAACGCTGATGTTGCATCTCTGTCTTCCAGCTGTGGTGTGAAGTCCTCCTGAGGCGATGCTGCGTGTGTTGCGCTGTCCTCTGCAGAGGTCTCTCATCGTCTGTCGACAATGGCCGTGTCCCCGCTCCCTGTTCTCCACCCGGCCTCGCTCCCATCAAGGCGAGGACTCCGCCACGGAGACCCGCCTGAACCCGCTCAACATTCAGATGCTGTCGAAGAACCTCCACGAGCAGATCTTCCGAGGGCTGCAACCAGACTACGTAGAGGAGGACGTGGAGCGCAGCATCAGGCACTTGCAGAAACACCAGCTGTGGGGGAAAGAGACGTCGCTGCTGCCCGACGTGGAGCTGAAACTTCCCCAAATGTACGGCGGAAATGTCGACGAGCACTTCCGCGTCTTGGCCCAGAGTCAGAGTCTCCCCTACCTGGAGGCGGCAATCGAGCTGCAGCAGGCCGAGCTCCCTCCCATGCCACGGGAATGGAAGTGGGAGGTCGGCTGGACGCGCTATGGTCCCAACGGGGAGAGTCTCAAGGTGGATTTCCCAGATGAGTCTGCCCTGGTGTTTGATGTGGAGGTGTGCGTAACGGAGGGACGGTGTCCCACGCTGGCTGTCGCTGTGTCTCCCACGAACTGGTGAGGAGGAAGAAGAATTGTGACGATTGTGTAAAGGGGAGAAATACACCTACTGGCATTTACCTATTTATTGGAAGGCAAGATAAGTTGGGCAAATTATGCATTTTCATTGTCCCAATAATGCCACTAAAATTTGAAAGTTTTGAAAATACATGTTTTTATACCTGAACGTTTGGTATGAATGTAAATGAACAGATATATATATATATGTCTTCTTCAATATTTCACTTGCCAGGTATTCCTGGTGCAGTAAGCGTCTCGTTGAAGAGCGATACTCCTGGTCCGATCAGTTGACCCTCGCTGACCTCATACCACTTGAGACACCCATGAACTCTGCCTATCCTCCAAGAGGCCAGTGGAAGAACAGGCTTGTCGTGGGCCATAATGTCAGTTTTGACCGATCTTTCATTAAGGAACAATATTTACTACAGGTAACTACTCAGAGGAGAGGATGGCGATGGGTCTCTTCATCCTTTTCTCTATTTTTTTGAACCCCTGTCGTATGAGTCACGCGAGTAAACATGAATCCAATTAGTGTGTAATTTTTATGACAAAGAAGTTGTATACAATAGAAAATAACCTGAGTTATTTTTTTCCTCAAGAGTTCAAAGATGCGCTTCATGGATACCATGAGCCTTCACATGGCCATCTCAGGACTGACTGGGTTCCAGCGCACTCTGTGGATGGCCAATAGGCTGGGCAAGAGGAGGGGTCTTCAGGAGGTCAAGGAACACATTAAGAAAGCTGGACAGAGAAGGGAGGGTCCAATGGTTTGTCCTTTTTTTCACCATAGTTTTCCTACAACATAAGCTTTGCAGAATGGAAATCAACAAAACTCAATGTGGCTTTTTTTTTGTTGGTGTGCAGATCGGCTCCTGGGACTGGGTGAATATCAGCAGCATTAATAACCTTGCTGATGTCCACGCGCTGTATGTGGGAGGGCCGCCACTGCAGAAGGAGGCCAGGGAGACCTTCGTGAAGGGCAGCATGATGGATGTCAGGAACAACTTTCAGGTCAGAGGTTCACGGCAAATCGTCTGTCAGTAATCATTAAGCCACAGGCATTCATATTTAAATGTCCTCTAAAAAGACTTGCGTTCATTATTTGCCATCGTCATCGTGGCAAAAATAATTTTGCATATGCTGACCTCTACAGGAGTTGATGCAGTACTGCGCCATGGATGTTCAGGCCACCCATCAAGTCTTCACAGAGCAGCTGCCCCTCTTCATGGAGAGGTCAGTACATCCCAACACAAACACAATGCGTGTGTGTGTGTGTGTGTGTGTGTGTGTGTGTGTGTGTGTGTGTGTGTGTGTGTGTGTGTGTGTGTGTGTGTGTGTGTGTGTGCGTGTGTGTAAATTAATCAACCCACAAAGATTAATTTGCTCTCAATGCTGCATGATAATCTTACCTTGTCTGTCTTTTTTTTAATATAAGGTGTCCTCATCCAGTGACGTTTGCGGGGATGCTGGAGATGGGTGTGAGTTACCTTCCCATCAATCAGAACTGGGATCGGTACCTGGAAGATTCTCAGGACATTTACGAAGAGCTCCAGAGGGAGATGAAGAAGTCTCTGATGACTCTCGCGGACGATGCCTGTCAGCTGCTGCAGGATGACCGGTGAGAAGAGCATCAATTCATCATCACCATTTTTTTTTTTATGTTGTCCATAATTGTATAATAAGGTAAAAAAGGGTGATGGACTGATGCATAATGTGTAGTTCTATAAATCCTTGCGATATGTGCTTTAAGTTGCTCTATATAAAACCTCCACTGAACAGCATATGTTTCATATTTTTTTACTTAAGATACAAACAAGACCCCTGGCTTTGGGATCTTGAGTGGGATGTGCAGGAGTTCAAGCTGAAGAAAGTAGCAGTCAGTAAGAAGAAACAGTTGAAAAAAACAGCTGAAACACAAGTTGTCTGTCCTCTTCCAGACTGGGAAGAAGGTAAAAGCTCAAATCCTGGATTATAATTATAAAGCCAGTATTATAACCAAAAGGTGTTGAAAATAACAGATGTAGTGATTTGGTTGACTTCTGACTTATTAGATCCAGGACCACCATCTGAAGAGGAGATGGAAGGCCCCTTCCCCAGCAGGTTGGCCGTAGAGAAGCTGAAGGAAACAGTGAATCGACTTCCTAAGAGAAGGCAACATCTGCCTGGACACCCAGGGTGAGAGCACTCCAAACCCCCGACAGAGCCTTCCAATATTTATCACAATATCATTATCATTATCCCTCTCTATTTCCTACTGACCCATACAAGTCGGTCCGTCTCCCCCCTTTTTACGGTGTCGTCAGGTGGTATCGTAAGCTGTGTGAGAAGATGTCTGAGGAGGACAGCTGGTCACCTGGAGCCAGCCTGATCAGTCTTCAGATGAGACTGACACCTAAGCTGATGGGTCTGACTTGGGACGGTTTCCCCCTGCATCACACAGAGAAACACGGGTGGGGCTACCTGGTGCCTGGACGCAGGGATAACCTTGATTCTCAGGAGGAGAACACTGAGCCTGTGTGCCCACACAGGTAGTTGACACACCATGGGGTGTCTCTCATCAGGGTATAATCATAGATGGGCTGGATATTTCTGCTCAATGTTTAGTCTCTGGTTTAAACAGGGCGAGTAAATTAAAGCCTTGTTGTGTTCCACAGAGCTATTGAGAGTGTCTACAGGGAGCATTGCGAGCAGAACAGCAAAGAGCGGCCTGAATATCCGGACCCTAACCTTTCAGACGACCTCATGTTGACGGACAGCGCAGTGTGGGCAAAGGTGCATACGCTGAGCCATATATGAAATGGCTCAAACAAGGTTAAGGTAGAAGTTAGTGCAGCATTACTTCATGAAGTTTTAGTTAATTTAAGTTTACAGCACACAATGTTGAAATCCACAGAACGCTTGCATTGGCTGGGTCTGGTATCGGTGCAAATTCTAACCACTGCTCAGGAATGGTAGAATAATATGTGTCATGACAGAGATTTGTTTCTTAAACCTCATGTCAAGGCGGAGGAGTTAAGTTCCCTGGAAAGTTTGACGGAGGAAAATGGGGTCAGAATGACAAGAACTTCGGCGAAGACCAAAAACACAGTAAGTGAATCAGTCTTTGTCGTGTACAGGTGCTGTACTGCTGACACCTCTAATACTGAACTGTTTATTTTTTCTACAGCCATTCCTTTTATGGTGTTGATATGAAACTGCTCTGTCTCATCTGACATGCTCTGTATTCATGCTAATTTTTTTTTTTCGTTGTGTGACATACTTTGTATTCTGCATCAACAGCAGCACCAGGATCCAAATCATCTCCCAGATAATAGTGGGTGCCATTATCACCATGGAAACGGGCCCTACAACGACGTAGATATCCCAGGGTGCTGGTTTTTCAAATTACCTCACAAGGTAAAGTGCAGTTTCAGTGTTTACCCAGAGTCTCCTGAACAACGAGCTTTGGCACAATGTCACTCCGACGAGCTACATCCATCATCTCACCTGGATGTCTTTCTTTCAGGACGGAAACCACAACAATGTCGGCAGCCCGTTTTCTAAGGACTTCCTGGCCAAGATGGAGGATGGTACTCTGAGGGCGGGGTGGAGTGGAACCAATGCTACGCGAGCTCTGGAGATCAACAAAATGATGTCCTTCTGGAGGAATGCCCATAAACGTATAAGGTACCTGTCAGCTGTCACCATGAATGTACTCTTGTTTTTTTGGGGGATCACAGATCAGCTTCGTTGATGATGATATTTGTACCCCCCCTAACAGCTCCCAGATGGTGCTGTGGCTGCGAAAAGGAGAGCTTCCTCGTACTGTCTTCAGGTTTGTCTGGCGTATCAAATTTCAAATGTTGATATTGATATGCCATATGGTGGGGGAGGAGGTCATCGTTGTATGTAACAACCTTTCTGTCTCTCACAGGCACAAAGAATTTAATGAGGAGGGCCAGTATGGGGCCATATTACCTCAGGTCATCACCGCTGGAACGGTAACGCGTAGGGCTGTGGAGCCAACGTGGCTGACTGCCAGTAATGCACGGGTGAGAGGCCGAGTCGATCAAGAAAAACTGAACATCACAACACAAGTCTTGAGATTACTGACTCAGCTGGCAGTTTGGACTAAATTGTGTTGAAGGAATATTTATGCGCGGACTGTATTTTGCGTCCACAGCGGGATCGGGTTGGCAGCGAGCTGAAGGCCATGGTGCAGGTTCCACCTGGGTACCACCTGGTCGGAGCAGATGTCGACTCTCAGGAGCTGTGGATTGCTGCTGTGCTCGGAGAGGCTCAATTTGCTGGCATGCACGGTGAGATTTCACCCCTCTCAAATCTTTAGTTCCTAGTTAAATTTAACAAAAAAACCCATATTATTTTTGGTTGTAGAATGCAATCAAGTGGCTACCCATATTGGCGTTTTAGGCCTCGAGTTTAGCCAGCGTCGTTTGGTTTTTAATCCAGAAGTAACCATATTTGGAGGAGTGGGCGAGGTTTGTGCGTGTGCGAGTTTTGAGACTAAACTAACGCCATAGCGATGGGCCTGACTGACAGCGTGTCGCCTGTTCATCCACCTACATCCTCTGGATGGCACCAGCTGTCAATCACACACTCCCCACGTCCCAGTGCATACTGTGCTTCATCATCCCTTTTTCTCTAAATGGGACCATAATTTACAAATTGAACATCATGCTGTATTGGAGAAGATTGAGATTGAGACCATAAACTCCTCAGGAAAATGTTTACTGACGTTATAAATCAATCGAGAAGTAGAGAAGTCATTTTCTCATAGACTTCTATAGAAACAGCCTTATTTTGCAACCATTTGCCATCTGCAGGTCATTCGAGAGAATACAGGTTTAAGGTACTTCTGCATTGGCTTCATTTTCTGGACCCCCGGTGACTGCATCCATTGTTATACGTAGTCTATGAATGTAATACATGTTGTATCTGCCTGAGTTTGAACCAGCAGCATGTGACAATAACTGTGCTGATCTCTTGTCTCTGCGGGGGGGTTCAGGTTGCACAGCATTTGGCTGGATGACCCTTCAGGGAAAGAAGAGCCAGGGCACTGACTTGCACAGCCGCACCGCCGACGCCGTGGGCATCAGCAGAGAGCATGCAAAGGTGTTCAACTATGGTCGCATTTATGGCGCAGGACAGCCGTTCGCCGAGAGGCTACTGATGCAGTTCAACCACCGCCTCAGTCAGACGGAAGCTGCCAGTAAAGCCAAGCAGATGTATGCCTTAACCAAGGGTGTTCGCAGGTAGACTAGACTAATTTAATCTTTTTTTTTTTCAAGTTAATAGTTTTTACTTGGCTAGGTTTTGGTTGTGTGTGGTAATGCTACAAAGTTGAGCTCTTGCATTGTATGTTTTTGTTTGTCAGATATGATCTGTCAGAGGAGGGAGAGTGGCTGGTCAGTGAACTGGGTATAGATGTAGAGAGGGAGGAAAATGGAAGTGTCTCCCTGCAGGAGTTGAGGCGGATCAGCAGACTGGCCTCAAAGTGGTGAGGGAGAAGCCATAACCTCACATAAACACGACTCCTCAGGAGCCACAACATGTTATATCTGCATTTGCTCCGTTCATTGAATTCCCTCCCTATGATCCTCTCACCCCCTCAGCTCCCGGCGGAAGAGGTGGGATATTGTGGGAAACCGTCTGTGGACTGGAGGAACCGAATCGGAAATGTTCAATAAGCTGGAGAATATCGCTCATTCAGCACAGCCAGCCACACCGGTTCTCGGCTGCAGGATAAGCAGAGCACTGGAGCCCAAGGCAGTTAAGAATGAGGTGAGACTAACCAACTTTCATTATCATAAATCTGATAAAAATACTGGTGTTCAAATAGTATGAGCAGTTAATCTAAAGTGCTGTGTGCAAAAAAAAAACCTGGCAACTATATTAATAACAGTATCAGGTCAGGGCTAATAATCCAAAAAGGATCTAAGACGATCGGCATCCCAAACTTTTTACACATGCAGTGAAGTTCAAATTGGGTCCAGAGATGGACGTTCACATTTGAAGAACGCAGCAGGAGATTGCCCAGTTCAGAGGCATTCAAACCAATAGGAAGATTTCCGTAACATTCAGGCAAAGGTGGCTCCAGGGTAGAGCGCCCGCTCACTTAACTTGACACTTCCGGAGATTCTCCTGTATTCTCACACGGACTCACAGGGACATTTTCACATACAAGCCTCTCTGGAAAAGTTCCGGTTGCCATATCTGATTTCTTTTGTTAGTTTATCACCAGCAGAGTGAACTGGGTGGTCCAGAGCTCTGCAGTGGACTACCTACATCTGTTGCTGGTGGCCATGAAGTGGCTCTTTGAGGAGTACCAGATCGACGGGCGCTTCTGTATCAGCATCCACGACGAGGTGCGGTACATCGTCCGCAGTGAGGACCGTTACCGAGCAGCGCTGGCACTTCAGATCACAAACCTTCTCACGAGGTCTGCTCACAGCTTCGTATTTACTCTTCCATGTCAAAATGTCCGCCGCAGAGACTTGACAGCTTTTCTGATTACACGTTTGTCTCGGGCAGGAGTGCGTTCGCCCGCGCGTTAGGCATGCAGGACCTGCCACAGTCGGTCGCTTTCTTCAGTGCGGTCGACATCGACCAGTGTCTGAGGAAGGAGGTCACCATGGACTGCGTGACCCCCTCTAACCCCACAGGTCTGGAACGTAGATACGGTCTACCGCCTGGTGAGTTGTGCACATCATCCTGTCTTTATCTTCATTAATGCTTTTTCTTTGGTATAAGGCATGGTGTGTCCTGTACAGTACAGAAGACAGGAGGGGGAACCATAGATCTTTAAAACCCTGTCGATAAAGTTCGAAGAATTAGCCCATAAACTTGATTAAAATAAATCAAACCCGAGCAGCCATTTTACACTGTCAACAAACGTTCACTTGTGATTTGGCCAGAAAAGCATAAGAAGTCCTAAAGAAAAATCTAATGTTTGATTTCATCATAAACTGTCCACATTTTTATCCCTGATGACTTGCACGGCTTTGCAAAATTCTATACAAGACGCAATTGAAAGATGGATTATAAAACTGAGTAAATGAACAGAATAGGGAATAAAATAGTATTTATTTTTAAAACAAAACAGCACTTGACAAAGTTTCGCAATACGAGTCTCTTCAGGATGCATTTGTGTAATTGAAACCTTAGATATTCTGGTAGTGTAGCCAAGCACTGATGAAACAGGGCCTGTACTGTAGCTTATTCATCCTGATGAAACCAGGCAGGAAGACAAACCTTCCAATAATGTAAAAAATAGAAACGACAGTTTGTTTAGATTACATGTACAAAATACAGATTTCTTCTGAACCAAGTGAACAACAGGATCACAACCATGTTTGTACTTTCCACAGGTGAAGCCTTGGACATCTACCAAATCATTGACATCACTAAAGGCTCTCTTGACAAAGAAAGATAGCACTTTTTTGTATGACACCCGCAACTGTTGTTCAGAACAGCAGCACACGCACACGAGTGCCAAGAGGATGTTGATGCGCAATAACTCCAGCTTTGTGTGGAATTTGAAGATGTGTGTCAGACGGAGGAGCTCCGACAGTGGCGGTCTCACTGTTTCCGTTTCTTTTGTTTGGGTTCTTGAGTCTCCTCCGTGTCCTGTGACTCTGCAGTCTGAGGAAGAAACAGACTATGAAATCTCACCGAGCAGAAGCCTACAATAATGGAAAATATTGAATGCAGAGCTTGGAGCTGCACATTACAGGGTGAGATGGGACTTACCTCCTGGGTGTTGTCCTGCTCCTGCAGGGCTGCGTCAAGAGTAGTGGCAATGATGCGGAAATCTCTCGAGGTGCTCAGCTTCATGTACTGCATCAGATTCACCTGGAAAACAAACATACAGATGCTGGTGAAAAAGCTGTACAAGTGGCAGATTACTGTACTGTACTGTAAACTCATACCTTTGATTTCTTTGAGAGTGTGATGAGATATTTCTCATATTGTTCAATGCTAAAGATCAAGTCAGGGATGGTCTTTGTCTCTCGCAGAAGTTTTGTCTACCAAGATAAAATAAAAAGGTCTGCACATGTAAATGTGTTGTTGTTATGATCAGTAATCATTTCAGTTACCAAATTATAGGAGATATTTGTTCTTACAGAAGCAGCAACGTTCGCTTCAATCCTTTTCTTTTTCTTCTTGTCATCTGCACCTCCACCGCTAAATTCACCGCCCTGATGGGGAAAACAAGTTGCAAGTGTCATATCCATGACTGGAAAAAACTTGACCAGAACAGTGATATTTGACTGACTTGAGCTCTACCTGTGCGTATGTAATGAAAGAGTAGCACTGTGGCGTGAGGTGCGAGCCGGACAGTTTCACCTGCACAGATCGGCACGGGAAACATTAGATTAGCATGATGTCAGAGACACTAGAAGATTCAAACCATGAAACGATAACCCCCAGGACTCACCAGCTTCTCAACGCGTGACGGCAGCACACCGTGCTGGGTGGCACACACTTGGATGTACTACAACATCACACAAGAGACAAGGTTAATGTCACATTCAAATAAACCGCACAAACGATTCACACCAAGATCACAGAGCGGACTCATACTCACGTATTTGACAAGGGTGGTGAGGATGGTGTATGTGCGACGGAGTTCTCTCAGCAGCGTGATGGTGCAGGTGCCAGAGAGCAGGGCCGTCTGGACCAGCTCGTTCAACGCAGTCAAAAGGGTCCCGAGCTGTAGCGTCACCGCTTTCTCTATTGGATCCTGCTGGCCTGCAGTCTGGGTACCTTCGCCTTCGCATTGGGAACACATTAGATTATAGTAATATCTAACTGACAATTAATCCAAGTGAGCATCAGTGTAAAATTTTTCTCACCAGAGACAGATTTGACACAGGCTGTCTGAATTTTCCTTCTGGCGATCAGCCATTCCACTTCATCCAGAACTCTGTCGACCAGAGACAGGACCAGCAGCTGGGGGGAAACATTAAAACGATGAGGCTGACTGTGGGCACACCACCCTGAAATGACTCTGAGTCACGTGTCCATGAAAATCAGAAGTGTGACCAGTCAGACACCCAACACTCACCGCTGCTGTTGTAGCCGTCTTCATGTTGACAATGGCAAAATGAGTCTGTTTTTCTACCTCCACGTCCTGATCACAGAGAAAAGAGAATGCATAGAAGTTACAAAAAGTTGTCTGAATTGCAAGATTACTATCATTAATTTACAATCAAACATGTTATTATTGTAAAATAAAGACCAAATGATTACTGCTAAGAGTATTAGTTGTGTTGATTTTAGAAAACAAAGAAATTCAACCATGTATAAGCATTGTAAAGGCTTTTTGCAAGATGCAAAACAATACAATTGCTAATAAAATCGTTAGGTACAACTGCAAGAAATTAAAGAAATCACTGCTCCAACATGATCAATCTCATTAACCCACTGTACTGTGAGAATATAGCATCATATAAGACTATGACCAAAGGTTGAATTTGATGGTCAAACAATGACATTGGTAATAAATGGCCGGTATCGTCACATGGATTGTGTGTACCTGATCGATATCACCCAGCTGACTGTGGATGTCTTGGCACAGCTCCAGCAACAGGCTCACGGGACTCTTGTAGAGAACATGTAGATTGAAGAGAAGAGAGAGCAGCCCCTTGGAAAAAGCAGGATCCTCTAAAAAGAAAAATGAACTACCTCAAAACAAACCTCCCTGTACAAATAAGTACAATCAAAAACGTTCAAGTGTTACTCACCAAAACTGGTCTCCTTGCAGATTTTCACGGTCCATGTGATCATCTGAACAAACTGTGGATGTACACGCGTGTCAGTGGAATGAGAGCTACAGAAGATGTTCCATGAGGAGCATGTGAGAGAGTTCACCGACCTGTTGGGAGGAGGGTTTCAGCTGGTGGGAAAGCACGCTCAAGATGCTGACCAGCAGCTGAGCCTCTTTGCTGTTAAATTCTTCCTCTCCTCCACTTAACTGAGTGAACAGCGCTCTCTGTTGATGGGGTAAAGGAAGCACTCAGATAGGGTGCAATTATCCAATGTTCATTTAAAACAACTGTCTTGAGAAAGTCAATGTATCAAAGCAGGAAAATCTGAGGCAAATAAACATTTTAAAAATAGATTGATTAACTGGACAAAGGACAAAGGACAAACGCACCTGAAATTGTCGGATGTAAAAAAAGTTCATCTCCGGATCTGGCTCCGGATAGTCTTCTGCAATGTCTGAAAGAAACACAGAGTGTGATCAATTCCTGCATAGTATTCAGGTGTAAAAAAATAAATAAAAATCCTCCACATTTACAATTTGAGAACTGACCCATGTTGGTGAGGAGCTGGGCCATCTTGTGTGGATAGCGCTGCTGGCAGGTTGTGAAGATCCTGAGCAAACCTTCCAGACACAGCTGAGACAGGCTGGAGCGCTTCCTCTCCTTCCCTGCCTCCTCCACCACACTGGGGATGTTGGTGTAACGCCACATGAGCACGCTGGGAGGACATTTGGATGGATCGTTAGTGCAACAATACACAAAACGAAAACAAGGAACACAACCCATCTAAATGCTGTTATTTGGGCCAAAGGATTCCGACCTCGTCATGTCACAGAGGAAGCCGAAAGTCCTGTCTGTGTTCTGTCCATCTGGGCCGTCTGTGTGACCGGTTTCCTCCAACTGCTGGATCTTCTGCACTGCTACACTCAAGGCATAACGCACAAATTCTCCACTTGAGCGCAGCACAGAGAGAGCCTCCTCTCTGCTCTGAGTGCTGTCTCTGAAAGAAAATCAATGTTTGTCACATTTGTCATAATTAACTCACAATTATTTTGAATGTTTTGGTTTTATCAGTACTACTCTAGATTCAATGCACATATACTGCACTATTTTGGAAAGTTGTCACATAGTATTTCTAACTTTTTAGCATGTAACTTGCAGAAATCATTGCAGAGATTTACCTGAAGAGCACACTGAGGAGAGTCGATACGAATCCCAAAGAGAGTAAACTGCGGGGCGTCTTGTGGGAGGGAACTCGACCCTTTCCAGATTTCTCCTTCAAGATGTCAGACAGCTTGTGGTAGCGGTTAAACAGCTGCATGAGCTCCTCAAAGTGGCTTTTACTGTGACACAAAAAGGTAAGTACATTATCAAAAAATGTCCTGAATTAGGCTACACAATTATCCTTGCAAAGGAGAGTGGTAGGTTGTTACCTGTAGTTGGCTTTGATGAAGTTATACTCCATAAGGACCTCATACACTCCCATCACCAGAACTGCATAGATGTTGTTCTTCACCCCAACACTAGACCCCATGGAGAACTCTGCGGACTTGTCCTGATCAACACACACGACAGTATGCAAGTGAGGAACACTAGAAAAAGAACAACTGATTCAAAGAGAGAAAACGTTCATTATTTAATTCCTAAGAGACAGGCAGAGGACACATGCTCATCTGCGTCCTTCTTTCACAACTCATGAGGATTCCTGTATTTTCTTCAGCAAGACGACTCATTTCATCAAAACTACAACCTTGTGTTGGTCACGGAAACACATTAAGGAAGACGATCTGCATGAGATGTTACTCATGGTGACGTCGGTAGCGTTGGGAGAATCTCAACGTCACTGACTGTCCACGTCAGAAAGGAAGCAAGCAAAAATTTGCGGGTTGTGTTTACTCGTGCGAGTCAACACAAAGGATCCGAACGCATCATTACACACCAGCTCAAAGTCCTCCAGTTCACACTTGATCATGCGTCTTGTCATGCTCTCCAGGATTGTCTGTAGCTCCGACTGGTATCCTTCCTCCTCTTCCTCATCCTCGTCATCGCTGTCGTCAGCGTTGGGGTTGGCCGACCGCCGCATGTTCTGCAGCCACAGCAGGCAATGTACAGTGCAGCTCACCAGATGGGCCTGAGATGGAACAAACACTATTTATAGCAGACATTTACATCGTGACGCAGGGAAGTCGCAAGAATGGCACAGTGCAGTTCAAGAGTACCAGAGGCTCCTGGAGGTAAACTTGGTCTCCGTGAGCTGTGATGCACGGCTCCAGCTTCACCGGGGGCAGGAGGTCTTGTTCAGACTCGTAGTACCGCCGCAGCTAAGGACACAAAGACATGAAATACGAGACTCATCATAAAGATAAAATGACAAACAGGCCATTAAATCTCAATTTGCACTTAATAGACACGTACCTGTGAGAAAAGGGTCTGCATGATGGAGCTTGCGAGCTGGGAGTTGCGACGGAGAACATCATAGAATCCCTGAAACACGTAAGAATTTGCCCTCTCAGTATACTAAATGTCTCTTCACCCCTTAAATGATATTAAGAATAATAGCTTCATAAAGATTCACATAAAACTAACTAAGCCCTGACTGATTTAAGTGTTTCTTTTAGAATCTTGTTTGCAAATGTGAGAGACATGCATATGTAAACTGATTTACTGCTTTGCTTATCGTGACAATCCCAACATATGGCAAAATTGAAAATAAACATACTATGGAATAGAATAGAGAATATAGAAAAGTGATCTCTAACCTCATAAAGCATTAGCCGTACATCCGCCTGCTGGCCCAGGCAGCGACGCAGGCTGCTGAGGATCTCCAGACAGAACGCTTCATTGGCAGCAGAGTTGTAACGGGAATGAACGTCCACTTGGACCTATTCAAGGATTCAGACAGACCATGTTTAAAAATGCACACGTTTTCACAGCTGTTTTCCTGCATCTATTGTTCCACACTCACACATGTGAAGGCCACATGCTTAATCCAACTGTACCTGGCTGGAGGAGACGGTCTGGCTACACTGGCTCGACGCCAAGCTGCCCAACACCTTGAAGTTCTTCAGCAGCAACAAGAAACCAGTGACGGCAGACTTCCTGCCATCCAGCTGGCTAGTAGTGAGTCATTGACAGTGGAAAAAAGTGTCAGAAAATGATCTTCAGGTGATTCAAATATGAAAAACTGTTTGTACCGATAAATCTCCTCTGATAAAGAACATAATAGTACACACCTGGAAAACATGGCCTTGCGGAGAACTAGAATCAAAGCATCTTTCAAGGACATGCTGACCTTGAGCAAGGGCTGGAAATTTAACAGAAAAAAAAAATTATTGGATAAAGGAACAGAAACTTGTGTAAAAAATAAACAATGTTTTTATATGTGTGTTTTACCTGGACAGCTTTTAGTAGACCCTGAACAGTGGCTAAGGGCAGGTATGACAAGTGGTCGAATGTCTCTGTCACCTTGGAAGACGACTCCAGGAGGATCATGGGGGCAGAGATGACGATGTCAGAGAAGAGGTCTGATGATATAGAAACAACAACAAATATAGTCACTAACGGGAAAGATTCAGACACTGGTGTGCATCTGAAATCTGGGACCAAATCCTGAAGGTTGTATTACCTAAGTAATGGCTGACAGGGGAGGCGGTCTTTGTGACCAGTCGACTTAGGACCTGCTCCAATATCTCGCCTCTGATAGGCTCGTGCATCTGTCGTAGAAGAACACACATCCTCCAGTGAGAAGAATATACACATGTAGTCAATGTCTGTCATTTACACTGTGATGATTCAATCCAATAAAAAAACGAAAAAATTGTTACCTTAAAGCCCTGGAGAAGCACCTGACCTCCCAGCTTACATGCCTGCTGAGTCGGGGTCCTGGCCACGGTAGTGGACTTCTCTGTAGTCTTGCCAAATGGTCCAGGTTTGGGTCCAAACGTGTCCATGAGGCAGAAGCCCAGCTGCACCAGCCCCTGGGTCACATGATCCCACCCAAACACACTGCACAGGTGGAAGAGAAGCACCCATATGGAAAAAATAGACAAAAATGTTTGTGAAGATGTGAGAACACAAATTAATTATTTTTAATGTGAAGGATATGTGAATTTTAATTGTGGGGAAAAAAAGATTTTCCATTTTCCATGTCACTATTCATTCACTAATATATAGTTTTGGGGTTTTTTTTTAAAGTTTGAAAAAGATTTATTAATGTTGTGACCTGTTCTTGACAGTGTCCTTTATCATGTGAGCCACACTGCAGTGCACGGGCAGGACGTCCTGCAGGAATTTGGACCCCTGCTGCAGCTGCTCATCCTTGAAGCTCTTGATGATTGCCCCCTTCAAAAGGTCAAACACCTACGCAAACCAGGGGAAGGAGAAAGAAATATGAGCGAACAGACGAGAGAAAAGGAAATATGACTCAAATGAGTACAGGAAAAATAATGAAAAGACTTCTCACCTGCTCTTCATATCGCTGGATACGTGCCACTGAGAGCAACAGGGCAACACTGAACGGACACAGGTCGCCATATGACGTCTGCAAGGATGCAATTTAAGATTTATGGCATACTCCCCAGAACACATTAGTTCCGAAATTGTAAACTAATCCCAGGCAGGAAAATCATAAATTACCTTATAGCTTTTAAGGAATTCTCTCCCGAGTTCATGGTCCAGTCGTAACGCAAAGACGATGTGGAGGATAGCAGTGCCCTCCACGTGCCTTAACTGGTCCTGTGGAATGGACTGGACCTCTAGATCCATGCTCCTGAGGAAAATAAAATGTGAAAAATAACCATCTGTAAATGGAAAGTATAAATACGGTATTGTGCAGTGTATGAGTCACTCACTCTCCATGTTTCTGCTCTTCTTGCTGGCGAACATCTTGCTCCTTAAAATAAGCAATGATTCCATCCAGGATCTGTTTCTTACAACCCTAACAGATAACACAGGGCAGATGTTTAGAAATTTAAAACGGAAGACATTACTACCTTTTGCTGAAAGGGAACATGTTGGAACACACACACAAACATACACACCCACCTTTGCTGCCAGAAGCAGCAGCTGGTAAACCAGCGGTGGAATCTCCTGCAGATCCAGTTTGGTGAACATCCGCAGTACTTTCTCCACCAGGAATAGCAGCTCATCTGATGACAGGGGCACGTCCCTAGAATGAGAAAGACAAATTAAACAACTGCTGACTATGTTGCATTGTATGTCCAGAGGAGGCACATGATACAAATAATAGCACTTGTAAAATTGTGATATCATCGTGAAAGCCATTTATAAATTTAAGAAAAGAAAATGGTACGGCAAAAAAAAATTCTGAGCGAAAAGGAACAGTGTCTGACACTTTGAAAAACTGATAGTCATCAGTGTTACCTGAACATGGTCGTCAGGTGAATAACACACTGCGGGTCCCATCTGCATGAAAAAAAGAAAAGGTTTTAGTTTAAAAGGAGTTAGTCAAGAAAGTCAAGAACTCCCAAAAAACTTACTGACATTTGCACACGTACCTGCTTGAGCAGAGGCTGTTGATCAGCTGCTTCTTGTATTCCTCACCAGTGAGTTCTCCTAAAATGAGGCAACCACGAGGGACAGAGATTCATTGTCTTTTAAAATGTCCATCATGTAGATAAAACCCCTGGAGAGAAGATGTTGATATAAATGTATAATATTAATTTAACAAAGTTAATGAGGCAAAATTTGCCCTTACCTTTGCCATAGGACAATGCTTCACAGGCTGCAAGGGCAGTGAGCACTGTAGGAAATAGCTCCAGGGATTTCCCACTGCCCATTTTTCCCACCTTAATGGCATCAACAAAAAGGGACGCCAGTTGTGCAAGAGACGGTCCAGACAGTGTATGAGTCTGTGTAACATTTAAAAAGGTCAAACTGGAATTAGAAGAAAATATTTCAGGAAAGTCTGTGACATACAGTACAGGACATAGAGCAGTGGCAAAGAAAGAGGAAAATCAGGAGACAATATTAAGAGATGCACTATATTCAAAACAATTCTATTATTTTGGGATTTAAAAAAGGAATGGAAGCTGACACTTGATCCAAAAGTAGTAACTAGGTCCTTCTACAGATGTTTGAGCATTATTTGTATGTATTGCATCAACCCATGTCTTGTAATAACTTAAGGAGAGCTCAAAACCTTGTTTAGAACAGATGGGTTGCCAGATAATTTCCCTGCAAAAAGCCCAAACATGTTGAGACCTGTTCATCCTGGCGAAATCTACTTGATGACATGTTGCTGCCGTTTGACTGAGAAACCATTTTTATCATTATAAACAGAAGCCACTTGGACTGGACTCCTGTATAAATGGATACTCGACCCTGTATCATAATCAGGCTTTTTCTTCCTTTTTTCTACCTCAAGCATCAGCAGTCCAATGATGTCGGCCGCCACCTCAGTCTGAAGGTCCCCGGACTCACACAGGGGGATGCAGTGTTGGTAGACCAGAAGTCTGCGGTTTGATCCTTCAGTGGAGCCGGGGGGAGAGCCTGAGTGCAGAGCATGTGATGTGGTGATGTGGGTCCCTTTTTGTGTGTGTTATTTTTTGCATTTATTTTTGGCAGACGGTGTAAACTGTGTGACGGTGCGACTGGAAGGAAGCGGAGAGATGGGATGGGGCGCAGTAATGGGAGCAAAGGGCCCAGACGGGATTCGAACCCAGGGCGTGACTTGAAATATGGTTACAGGCTAAGGTGAGCTACCGGTGCGTCCCCTGGTTCGGGGAGTTTTAATGCAACTGCCATGAGAGGCAATTAAAACGTTTATATATTAAACATTACGATTTTTACAAATGCTCCTGAGGGTTAAGGAGAAGAGTGACAATAAATCTGTCTGCACCTAGAAAATGTACACTTACCTGCAAATATGCCTTTGATTATGGCACCGACCATCTTTCCCTTTAATGCGCTGCTGGTAATCACAGTGATCAACTGGAAAGCAGAGGGCAGGGGTTTCGTGTTTCCAATGGGACACAGATATATATTTTTAAATGAGATTCAGACCAATGACATTGACCATAATTACCTGGTCACTTTTGAGGGAGGACAGGTACTTCTCAAGCTCGGCGGTACTGTCTCCATCTGACAGCAGGACGATTTTATCAATCACAGCCCTCATGATCGACCTACAAACGGACACGAGTACAGTAAACGCAGAGACGGAAAGAAATCACCGTTTGTTGTCAACCTCAGCAAAGCGTGTTATTGTAGATCCGCGATACAATATTCAAGGGAGGGCACGAATGACACGTTTACCTCTTCTTGCTGGTGGTTGTCTGACACTTGAATATTGGACCAACAAATAAATCTAGTGAACTAATCCATTATAGGCAAAACCGAGCCTCCGTTTGGTAGCGCTTTCATAATATCTGATGAATTCCCGCCAGCGGAAAACTTCCGGGTTTGCTTCGCGGTTGCCACATTGGACTCAAAGTATCCCACAATCTCAGTATTTAATCGCTCCCCGTTACATTTCATTCTACAATAATAAAAACACGTACAGCACAATGACACGACAAATGTTCTTGAATAACTTGAAATGGTTTAGAAAACTCTGTGACAGTATGCGCGTTAGGTGGTATAGTGGAAAAGCAGATCTGTTAACCCCACTTGCTACGTCTACTGGTGTAGTTGTTTGCTGGGTTGCCATGTTTGCTGAACGCCTATGACGGCAAGGGATACAAGGATTTTCGCCAGGGGCGCCAGGGGGCGCCACCTCCTTATTTTAGTCCAGTTTCCACTGGTGGAAGAAGTACTCAGAACTGTAATTAGGGTCAAAGTAGCAACACCATAATCTAGAAATACTCTGTTAGAAGTAAAAATCCTGCATTCAAGTAGCATCAAAATATTCACCAAGTACTGTACTATACTCGTTATGGTCCATTTCAGAGGTAAGTATATTATGTTTTTGAATTGTTATTAGCGATGCATTAATGTGTATTGTATCACTTTATAGTGTATTTATATGAACAATCTGAATCTGCTACTCAAGCTGTAAACGACATTGTGTGCGCCAAGTTACATTTCCACGTTACATTTAAATAAGTGCAGTTAATAAGCAGCGACCAAGCTACACCGTGGTACACTTTTCTGATGAGAAATACTTGGTTTTGAATACTCCTGTAAGAACTCAATATTTACAAACTGTGGACTACATATTTTAGTTTTATCTTTTTTACACCAGAGTCCTCTGGAAGTTTTTCCTACTACGATTTGTGTACACGAGTTAATCCGAGAAAACTGATGAGTCTCAACTCCCCACATACATGAAGTTGAATGAAATTATTTTACCTATGAGATGTAGTGGATTATTAGTCTAAAATAGCATAAAATGTACAAGTAGCCTCCCTCTAGATTGCATAGCACACAGCACGATACTTTCCACCACCGTCTGCCAACTAACCAGATTATTCATTAATTTAAAATAAACGTATTGATTGTTAACTAACCCTAACTTTTACTGTACTCCACTGGAGTCAACACCGAAAACGCTTGGTAACGGTGTGAGCTCTTATTGGCTTTTGCATCCAGATTCTTAGTAGGTTTCTTTTAGTACACTGAAACGTGATTGGCTGTCGCTACCCTATGGTCGCTACCAAGAATTACCTCGATTCTCAGGTGGCAGCTGCTTGACAGTTTTGATGAAGAAAAATATGCCCGTATTGGTTGCCGGCAACTAATTCTTTGAACAGTCTGGCTGTGTGACATTAGTCAACCATCGGATTATATATATATATATATATATATATATATATATATATATATATATATATATATCTTCGTAACGGACATAATTGTTTTAGTTTTTGTTGTATCGCATCACAAATCAAGACATTTCACCGGAGTAATGCTTTATGATGCACGTGACCTCAACACTCGATATCATCGGGCTAGTGGCGCAATGGATAACGCGTCTGACTACGGATCAGAAGATTCTAGGTTCGACTCCTGGCTAGCTCGGTCTTTTTATTCTTTGCGAAGAAAAAACGCACCCATTGCGGTGCTACATCTTAATATAACCAATTTAAACTCCTAACCCATCAAGTTCCGTCAAATAAATAAATGCAGAACCGCGCGGCTGCTAAACACTTAGCGTCACTTAAACGGTTTTACAAAAGTTGCCAGGCGAGGATTCGATACCTATGCAGACAGTCCGACGCTACTGACCACTTTCAAAAATCAAAGTAGATCTGTGAGATACATTGAGATCGATATTTGGAAACATGAGGCAGCGGGTACTCGCTAAGTATTTTGGGAATTTGCACTCATTTTGTATTCATGTTTCCAATAGATACAGACTTGCAGAGGACCTGGAGGTTGCAGGGTACGTACGACAGAGGGCAGTAGATGGTCATTCTTTAATATGAATCCTTTTTAATTCATTTGGCCTCTGTTGCTGCCTTGACAATACGCTAAATATCTCTTTCACATTGACTAACATTACTCGTCTCTTGTTTACGCAGGGGTGATCGAATCCATAACCCTGCGTAAAAGTCACACCGTGCGTAACTTCTCATGGCGGAAGCTGACGTCACTGCGCTCTTTACGTCGCGCCGAGGTGACGTCGGCGGAGGAGACGCTTCTGCCCAAGCTCGCGAAGGGGGTATCAGTCAGACTGCAGCTGCCGCTGGATATTGTCGTACGGTGATGTAATGTTGCCCGTCTGGTGACTACGGATGGCTGTTTGCGCCAGGCTCTGCGGAGTGGGTCAGTCGCGAAGGTGCCGCAGGCGACAGCGGCAGAACCAGCAGGGTCAGGGAAGCGATTCCGACATGGACGAGGAAGAAGGGGAGAGGATCGTGGGCCAGAGGCCGGGCGACGGCGGCGGCGGCGGCGGCGGCGGCCCGGAGGGCGGCGTCGCCACTGCAGGGCCGAGTGACGCTGGTGAATATGGCTGCGGCCATTTCAACAGAGGGGGCTGCGCGAACCGCACGGCGAGCACGGGACCCCCGCACCCGCAGACACTCGTGGAATTACCGCCGGAACTCTTGGTGGAGATACTGTCCCGGCTGCCCGGGACAGCGCTGCCGAGCGTGGCCCTCGTCTGCAAGAAACTCAGGCAACTGCTCAACACGGAGACGATCTGGAGGAGGCGGTGCATCGAAGGTAAATATGTGGATCGAGTCACATGTTCCTGTCAGACTCCTGCTTGTCCGAAGGGTTATCTAGTGCCAGTGCTCAGGGGCCGGAAGCTCTGGGTGGTTCCCGTCAAATGTTTCCCTCTGAAAGCATTTCGATCGATCAGTACTCGGCAACCACAAGGGAATTAGGGCCTGTCACTGTTGTTAGGCCCATGTTCTCCGTTCTGTGTATGTGATACGACTCTTGATGCAGGGCCGTCCTCAGCGTTTTGGGGGACCTTGACTGAGCATGATCGTGATCAACCCCCCCCCCCACACACACACACACACACACACAACATTATGCCACAATTTCAGTGAGCAAATGTTTCATAACGTGCACATGGAGCAGACATAAACATTCTGCACAAATATAAAAGTTCTGCCTCCTGATTATCCCCTCCCAGCCGCAGCGCTGAGTCGATCAGGGCAGTTGGTAAATTCAGCTTTCATTAACGAATGGAGTTTATGTGATATTGTAGTGACATATTTCCATTCTGGTGAATCAAATTAAAGATTGTTGCAGTACAAAATCACAAACAAACAAACAAAATGTGCTCCCACATGACTTCAAGGATCTGATGCTAAAGTCTTGGTGTCTGACACCACAGGGAACCTTCACATGTCATGTGGAGTCCATGTGTCAATGCTGTTTTGGCGGCATGAGAGGGACTTGCATAACGCCAGGAAGAACACCAGTTTAATGTTGTGGCTGATCGGTGAATACAACCCTACTTCATTTATCAAATTTAAGTGCCAGACAATTTCTAGCTCCACCAGGCACAAGCTAGGAAGCCACTTATTTTTTTTTTTTTTAATTGTCAAATCTCTGAAAGAAGTCCAAATAAGGTACTTGTTGTTCTTTATTCAAATCTGCGAAAACACTTTGACCTAGAGCCCTGATTTTCAGAGATATAGCAAAGGTTCTGAAAAGACAGAAAGCAGAAAATCTAGCGTCAGCGTCTTAATGAAACAAGGCACTTACTTTTGGACAGGAACAAACGACAGCAATTCGATAGGGACTACTAGGGCTTCTTTTACTACAACGTATAGGCTACTGACAAAAACATTCAGGTATGTTCAGGTATATTTGGTGCTGACAGTCATGCAGCATACAAAGCATCCAATTATATCAACGATAAGTAGTAAAGAGCTGCTTATTTCACGTGTGGCTCAGTTCAGGTTTTTAGAAATCTCTCTGCGTAGCAGACTTGTTCAGATCACATCTGTGTCTGCTGACTCGAGTCACAAAGTTAATGTGTAACACAGCGGTTGACATTATGAATTTGATAAATATGGAGATCATTGACTACACTGTGTAAAAACCTTCATCCCCGTATAGCAATTTCCATTACCACTAACACTGATTACAGATACCTTGCATGCACCCTAATAAGTTTTAAATGACATGTTGATCATCCTCGCGTGTTTTCTCTCCGCAGAGTTTGATATGAAGGAGGATCTGAGGAAGATGGAAGTGGGAGGAGTGTCCAGCCAGGAGCTCTATGTTAAACGTGAGATGTCTTCAATTTCATTGTCAATCATTTCATCCATTAAGTGATCCAAGTGGAGTATTTGGTTTCTCTCCTATTCCATCATGTCATGATGCACATGGGAAAGCACTTTGTCATGTGGACGTGGGTTCTCTGTCCCACTTTTACTCAGACTCTTGATTGCACAACTTAAAAAAAAAAAAAAAATGTATCCTCCCCCCATCTGCTCCTGCTTTGTTTATCCCCTGAGGTGCGGCGCTTATTCTGCAGGCAAAGTGGTGGTGACACCTGTTGACTCTTTTGAATAGATTATTTTTGGCACATTGATTAATTCGCCAGGGTGCTGCTGCGTTGGACTGAGCCAACCTTGGTCCGCAGTCTCTCTCTACACATGCCTGTGTTGTGCCTCGTGCAGGTGTCGACCCAAGGGTGAAGTCTGGGCGCTTTATGAAGCTCCTGCCGGACTACGAGCACATGGACTATAGAGGCGTGTACACACACTGTATGTACACTGGCCTCAACGTGGGTGGCTGCGGTGTGTGTGTGTGTGTGTGTGTGTGTGTGTGTGTGTGTGTGTGTGTGTGTGTGTGTGTGTGTGTGTGTGTGTGTGTGTGTGTGTGTGTGTGTGTGTGTGTGTGTGTGTGTGTGTGTGTGTGTGTGTGAGTGAGAACAGTAAATGTGGTAATAAACCTTCTCTGCAGGGTTTGTTTGTGTGAAATTGGACAATGCATGACAACTCGTGTGTTGTTTAGACACTTGGCCGGCAGGAATGTCGGTCAGTTTACTCTTTCTTCTCCTGGGCTTTAAATCTCATAAATTCCATCCTGACAACCATCAAACAAAAAATTCGGCCTGTGAATTTTAACACTGCTCTCTTGTGTTTTTAACCATGCTCAAAATATAGCTTGGTGCATCAGTGCAGACGACGACTATATTGGTGTGATGCTTTGCTCTTGTGTTGCAGTGCTTCACCCATACAGACACATCCTGGGTTTATGGCAGCCTGACATAGGCCCTTATGGTGGATTGCTCAATGTTGTGGTGAGTAGTATTTCTCAGTCCAGACATTTACATTAAGATGAGGAACAGTGACTATACATTACAGTTTACAGTCAAATTCTCATATGTTTTTTTATGTGAAATACGGTTACACTGTATATTCTGTTCACACTGTATACATCCTGCTCACATTGTATAAATTACCTATTATTCCTTGTATTTATTTAAAATGTTTACTTATTATTTATTCATTTTTTTTACTGATGTTTCTTCTATTTTTAAAATCTCCTTTGCTGCTGTAACACTGCAAATGTCCGTGTTGTGTGACTAATAAAGAATTATCTAATCTTAAATTATTTAGGATGCAGCAATATTCAGCAGCTTTTGCTTTTGCAGGAAACCTGACATAATTTAGGATCATTTCAATGGCTGATAAATTATTGAGGGTATTTTTTTTTTCATTCAGGTGGATGGGCGGTTCATCATCGGCTGGATGTATTTGCCACCCCATGACCCCCGTGTGGAGGATGCCATGAGGAGACGGCCACTCTTTCGTGTCCACATGTTGGAGAGTCAAAAGGCCACAGTGGAGTGTATGTACGGACACAAGGGTCCCCACAAGGGAGACATACAGGTGAGGGGCTGAGCTGCATAAAGTCCTCCCTGTGCACCAAAGTAATGGGCCTCAGCAGAATGTTTATCTTTAGACAGATAACTGATTTTACTTTAATTTGAGGTTAGCGGCTTTTGATAAAATAGGCCATCCTCCGATGTGTGTCATACCCCTTTATTTTCAGACTGTCAAGAAGGATGAATTTTCAACTAAGTGTAACCAGACTGATCATCACCGCATGCCAGGAGGCCGGCAGGAGGTAGGCCAAACCAGTAAACTGTTACTTCCTGAAATCTTTTGATGATCTGTTTGTAATTATTCTGTTGTCATGCTTGATTATACTTCTATATCCTGCATGTTTGATAACTTTGTGTGTGCGTGCGTGTGTAGGAGTTCAGGACATGGTTGGAGGAAGAATGGGGCCGAACGCTGGAAGAAATCTTCCATGAGCACATGCAGGAGCTCATCCTGATGAAGTTCATATATACAAGCCAATATGAGTATGAGTGTTTTCTTTACATCACACGTGAAACCAAATGCCAGTTAGTTTAATGCCGTCAGTTTCTCTTATGGGTTTATCATTAATGACGAGAAAAGCATTTTAACCGAGGAGACTGTTCTGATTTCTCTTGTGGATGAATGTATAACCCTTTACGTGCTTTCTTTTTACAGTAACTGCTTGACATACAGGAGGATCTACCTTCCTCCGGCAATGCCCTCCGCCCTGCTGCAGCCTGGGCTCTTCAAAGGTACCTATGGCAGTCACGGCTTGGAGATTGTCATGCTCAGTTTCCATAGGAATTCTGCAAGAGCCACCAAGCTCACTGTAAGTTGGCAAATAATCATCATCAGAGCTTGTCTCAAAAAGAATCTCTCCTCAGTGCAATCGCAGGTTTCCTGTGAATCATTTAATGTCGTTTCGGTCATCCTCCTCTTCTTCAAAAACACACTACTCGGCCGAAATTCATGATGCACTCATCACTGGTGATTTTAGTGCCTTTTAAATGGCAGATTTTTAAACTCTGTAACTAGTGGATGACAAATTGAAGAAACCAAATGCCAGTGGTGCAAACTTAAATCCTACTCCTTCCTGCAGGGAGACCCCAACGTTCCTGCAGGGCAACTGACTTTGGATGTAGACCTGAACCGGCCCGTGGTCCTCCCAGACCTGGAGCAGCAGTGCAAAATAGAGGAACTGTCTCGGCTCGTACTGGGGGTGCACGAGGAGGTGCAGAGGGAATCGGTACGGCGTGCTGAGAGCGCCTCTTCCGCAGTCAGCGGTGCAGCAGCAGAGGCGGCCTGTGGTGCCAGCGGAGCAGAAGGCATGGAGGTAGACCATGGTGCCTGTTCAGACGCCTGTCAGCCTGGCCCCAGCAGCAGCAGCAGCAGCAGCACCAGTCCTCTAGACGCCCAGCCATTTGTCCTGCCCATGGGGGTCATGGCTCGCAACAAGGTTTACCCTCACACCTGCAGGAAATGGTGAGAACTTGGCTTTATAGGACATGAAAAATGCTAAGTATTGAGCGCCGTTATTGAACCTGATCTTTTGCAGATTGCTTCATTGTTGAAAGTTCATTTCAATTTTCTATAACCAAGTGGTAATCCATGTACAATATGGATTAATTGATGTTTCTTCCATTTCAGCTTCTATGGGACAGGTCTGATCGCAGGGCACGGTTTCACCAGTCCAGAACGCACCCCAGGGCTCTTTGTGCTGTTTGACGAGGACCGCTTTGGTTTCATCTGGCTGGAGTTAAAGTCTTTCAGCCTGTACAGTCGCCTGACGGACAATCTGGCCCACGCTCACGCCCCAAACATGGATCGCTTTGAGGCCATGCTGCACAACATGCAGTCCTGGACATCCTGATCTGCAAGCTTTAAGCCTCCTCCAGCAGTACAACGCGATAACAACAACCATTACACACGAATCACCTCTATCATCTGCTGGCAATATTACCATTGTGTTAGCTCACGCCCATAACTCTCCAACTATCACCTGTGTCACGAAATTTGTGTTTTACTGTCTAATGAAGCTATTCAGGTCACCCTGACCTTGCACACCATGCTCCTGCTCACATGCGAGAACTTTGAAAGGTCTCTCCAGGCAAAGATAACAGGACACTTCTGCGTGACCTTAAAACAGGTTTTTAATTTATTTATTTATTCCCTGCAGGAGCAAAATCATATTTCTTACCACTTACTATGGATCAAACTGTACGTGCCTCTTATTCTAAAACCATGTCTTTACTTATTACTGCTTGAAGAAGATAACGGTGTCCATGGTATTCTGATATATATATATATATATATATATATATATATAATTTTAATACTTTCAGTTCCCAACATATTCGAGTGCATGCTGCATTTGATTTAGATCTAATCATCCCACATTCAATCATTATCTGAACATAATGTTTACTCTCATGAAGCAGCATGCCTTGCTCTTAAGATTAGGGTTTTGTTGTTCTCGTTGTTTTGAGACATCCAGATTTAGAAAAGACAGCATCTCAGGTCTTTTTTTTCTCTTGTTCACAAGTCAGTTAAAAACAGGACAAAATTATCAATGTGTATAGGGAAAAAAATGTATGAAGTTCAATTTTTTTTTTGATTTGTCAAACATTGTCAGTGAGTTTTACAACTGTGCATTTTCGAACCACTGACGAAAAAAGGACGTGCTGTCTTATCAAACGATGTAGCGTCATCAGCCGGCTCTGAACGCACTGATATGTTTTTGTTCTTTGAACTTGAGTAATATCTTTTTCAGTGATATGCTCCGGCTCATGGTCCTACATCAGACATATTTTTAATGTCACCACACGAGGCAAAATATTTTGTAGGACTGAAAGATGAATTGCAGTAGAATTACATAACCATCAACCATATTTGATAAGGAGTATCAAAATTACACAGATTATGTGCTTGAATATAATCATGTTTCTGAAACAAACCTTTTGAATTGTATGACATTTGTGGTTTGTTTAAATGGCTGACTCATTCTTTGCCTGGCTTAATGCCTGCAAAGCTATTCCCCTCCCCCACACACAGTTCAAATGTTTTCAAACTTGAGACCAAGCTTGCTCAACATTCCCCCGACTAACCGCTCAAACCGATCTCAAAGTACCAAGTAAGTGTCTGTGTTTATCATTACGGCCTGATGGTAGTGTCCAGTAGCTTTCTTACTCCAAGTGCACTTTTCTGGGCAATAAAGTGAATAATCGTTCAAAGCCACTGGCCAGCACTTTTATATCAGACTGCTTTTTTGCATCATTTCATTCATTTTGCCACACGTTATTGATTTTCCCTCTCAGCTTTAGTACGTACTTTTCATACATTCTCCTGTCTGCAAGCCCTGTGCACCCAGCTTTCTGACTGATTTGCCTTGTGTTGCGTTATACCATTTTCAATGCCACACGCCTGATTTAGTGGAAAAACAAACTCAAGTTTGACCTATTGAACTCCTCACATCGGACTTCAGGGAGCTTTTCCAGCTTAAGCGCTCTTCTCAGTAATAAAAATAAACTGAACGGAACCTTTCTTGTCGGATCAGTTTATTTTCTTTCTATAGCTTGTATCACATTGCTGTAATGTAAGAAAGCGAGTGTCACCTATCCCCTCCAATGATTATCTTCAGATCTTTATGACACAACGGTGCTATGATACTCAACCCAATCTGAGGATGTTGCACAATGTGTGGTACATTGCAACGGTTACAATAAGCGTAACATATGTTTTTCAGTTGGTTAAAAATGTCATTTTTATTCTCCCATTAGTTTCACAAATGTCTCACAGACGGAGTGGAGAAAGGAGAGACGACTTTTCTACAGCTCGGAGTGCTCCGTTTTCTCTCGTCGTTGTTGGACCTTCTCTGGGATGGTCTGAGTCAGGAAGACAAACCGGTCCTGCTTCAGGTGTTGACCAGTTACCTGCTCCTTCAGTGCAATTGCCAGGTACTCTTCCTCTGCTCCATACTTGGGCCAGTGGACAAGGCCGTTCCCATTAGGAGAACTACAGAAGCGTGGGCGCACAAACAGGTTATAAAATGTTGGTCTTATCCCCTTGTACGTATATGAAAACCTACTGTATAATGACAGGCAATTCCTACCCTGTGCGAGCAAAGTTGCCCCAGTAGCTCATCAAGATTTTGCTAAGTTGTACCTCCTCTTCAAGACACTGGTCTGAAAATATGATCAATTTGGTAAAACACTTGGAGCACTCGAGGAAAAGCAACAGGCGACCACATTATCCATCCAGTAAGTTTTATATTGCGCTTACCTGTGAATGTGACATGGGTAGTAGTGAGACAAAGCCCAAGTACTGTGATGATTTCATCTCCATGGTCACTCCTGACAAAGCTTGGCCTTTTTGCCTGCAGGAAGCTGGGAGCATGCTGGTACTCATACAGGAATACAGGGGCGCCTCCATCTGGTAGCACAAAAATGGGTGGGAAATATTTTTTGGAAATTCAATGTGTGACACTACATTTCAATGGTGGTTCTTAAATACTTTTGCATAATATGGAAAAACTATAGAAAATTACCTCTGTGGGCATTAGCAGTCTTTATAGCTGGAATGGTAAATAGAATATCTCCTATCAGCTCAGTTAATCCATTTCTGTTCTTCACACGATCTTCACCAGTTCCAATGTACTCATCTGTGAGCAAATCTACGATGATCGCGTCTTTGGGCTTGAGAAAATGAGAGACGTGTTTGTATGAGAAGCTTGAGCATGATAAAGAGGAGAAATGCTGTAATGTCAGGCGGTGTCTGTCTTACATCATTGTAGAATATGGACAGCATGTTGACGACCTGCTCACGATCCACCCCCTCCGTCCAGTTTGGAGGAGCCATAAACTGAGGGGACAAGGCAGCTGCAGTTTACATTCCGGACATGCACAGCAGCAAAACAAGTGCATTTTCACGGTCTGATCTGCTGATCAGTCAGCTCTTCAGTCACATTTTTCAAGAACAATTAAGCATTTTGCACTTACATTAGGAAGTAACCAGCCCCCTTCATCATTATTAACACCAGTCATGAACGGCACAGTGCGAAGTTCGTGTTTGTGGAAAAGCTCATTCACAGGTTTCGTCAGGAAGTGTCCGTCCAGATTTACGCCTACTCTTAATTGTGTATCCTCGAGAGAACAAACAGAAACATCTACATAAAATCCAAATATTTCACAGAATTCTTATAAAACACAGGGTCGTGGTCAACTAATCTCATCAAGTCAGGCGATATTAGTTGCGTATAAATTATCTCACCTTCCCAAAAGACTCAAAAGTATCAACGTCAAGGTTTTTCATGCAATGGGCGATCTTCTCAGTGCTTTCCAGACTACAGCCAGACATGTTTGCTACAATCTGAGGACGGACAAAAAGGATCCATCTGAAAAATGTTGTAATACAAAGATATATCCTCCAGCACTGATCACTGTTTGCGCACAAAAGAATGAACATATACATAATTAACCTGTGCCAATTGTAGAGGATTATTTAAAACAAGTGCGTCCATTGCAGCAGTGCCACTTTCAGCAATGGCGCGATGGATCAGGCCATCGGACAACGGTGAGAGAAGCTGTGGGTTGAAGCAGCAGAAGAAAAGGCAGGTTCTGTTGATGGCAGTAACTCTGCAGTGACATCAATGTGATACTTATTTGAGGTACCATCTCTGCAGACAGAATCTTACCAGGAGTGATACGCTCACTCCACCAGCAGACTCCCCAAATACCGTCACTAAATCTGGGTCTCCACCAAAGTTGTGAATGTGCTGCTGGATCCACCTCAGAGCTTCCACCTGGTCCAGCATTCCAAAGTTACCAGACATGTGCTCATCTCCAGTGCTGGACAGAAACATACAGTTATAGTCTACCAGGCTGGTAAAATGTATCTAATTTTAATATTTTTGCTCACATTTAGCACATATCAGGTCAAAAATACTATAAAGTGATCCTTGCATGTCCATTGTGCTTAGCAACGTTTGTTTTTTTTTTACCTGAGGAATCCCAGAAGTCCCAAGCGGTACTGGATCACAACCACAACTACATCCTGGTAAGCAGCCAGGGCGGAGCCATCATACATTGAAGCAGCCCCCATATAAAACCCTCCACCATGGATCCAGACCATGACCTGGGGTTAAGCAAAAAGGACGTTTTAACTTTGAGCTCTCAGCAACATTGCTCAAAACCTGCAACAAGGAGTTCTTACTGGCAGCTTAGCATCGCGAGCTCTGCTTGCAGGACTGTAAATGTTGAGGTAGAGGCAGTCTTCGGAAAGGTCTGGAATATCTTGGAACACGAAACCAGCTAGTGCAAGCAGATCTAGGGAAAGCTGTTTATTCTGGACACACCTGAAAAGGAGAAGTTTTTGTTGTTGGACATGATTCCCACTAGTGTGATGTGCAATAGCTGGAGCATGTGGGTGCTTTACATGGGTGGCTGCTTGGTGGCATCTCTCACTCCTTCCCATCTCTCTACAGGCTGAGGTGCAGCCAGTCTCAGAGTGGGGCCTACTGGTGGCTTGGCAAACGGGACACCCAGGTAGGAATCGACTCCAATCCCCCCTTTCACACTCAGATATTCACCGCTCAGGCTCCCGAGCTCCGTGTGGATTTCTGGCGCTGTCAGGATATTAAGACTGAATGAGAATCATAATGTGACGCTTCACAATTCATCAATTTAATTCTCCAGGGAAATACACGAACTATAGATGTGTAACAAATAGAGATTGTGCAGATATTCCACATTTTGCACGACTGGGTGCAACTGACACGTGAACCAATTTGATTTCAGCCATGTGAAAGATGCACTTTTCCCATCGCAGATATTTGTCATTCTGTTTATTTAATTAATTCAAGTACATGTAAATGGAAGCTGGAACAAACTGATTGATCAGTTAGTTGATCAGCTGTAAATTAATCAAAAATCATTTGATTAACATTGGTTGTTTCTCTGTTCATCTTGGCCTGGGGGACTTTTTCCTTCATGTTTTAAGTTTTTCTCAATAATTGGAACTTTAATTTTATGCAATCAAAGATTAGTAAAAAATCTCATTCACACTAACACATGCTGGTCTGTTTGCAGCGCTGCACCCTGATTTCAACTTTGACCCACGGAATGCAGTTGAGACATGCAACTTACTCCGGCAACCTTTGGAGAGTGTTAAGGTTTAAATAAGTTGTATGCTGAGTATTTATTCATAACAGGCTTCTTGCCCTAATGCCTATATACTGTAATTGAATCTCGACACGCTCTGCCGAGTACAAGGTTATTACAAATGATGGCAAACACCAAAGTTGTGGAGAAAGAGTGGGGAAACTTCTTTGAGAGGATGTTAATTAACCAGAATTTCCCAGTTTGGGATGAATAAAGTATCTATCTATCTATCTAAATCTAGATGATCCTCAACAATTGAGACTACTAATGTGTGTGGTACCTGATTTTCACCTTTGGACACAGAGTAGACTCACAAAGTATGTAGGTGTAAGGTAAGAGCGCAATAAAATGCTAAGTGATAAGGTAGAACATCAAGTCAACAACGTCTCGTTGAGTCTCCTGAGCTCTAGTTATTGAGATTGGCAATGTAATCAGACCTAAAGGCAAAGCATTTCACTTGTTAACACAGAAGTTCATTTTCTCTCGCTTATGTTGGTCTGCAGTAAATCAAAGACAGAGAAAAAAAAAACATGAAAAAGAAGAGGGTTTGCCTGAGTTTTGCCCCTGAAGTTATTACAATGGACACGAAGCAACAGCAGCAGTTTTGAACAGAGGGTTACAAACTTCTTTGAGAGGATGTAGCATCACATCACACCGCCCTTAACATTTCCGTTCCCATTTCTTGCACAATCATCTCGCCGATGTTGTATACTAAGTAGCGATGATGTGAAGATGTATTGAAGAGAAGTCCGCCGACACCGTCTTGATTGTATATAAAGGTTTATTACAAAAAGACCAGCATCGATTCAAGCCCTGCAGAGCTTGGAGAGTGTCCGGCCAAAAGGACAACCCCCCCGACTCTTCCTGGGGGGTTACATTTATAGGCCCATCGTTGGCTTGACAAGGAACACCTGGTTTCGAATCAAGTTATGCTATGTGAGACGTGGAACTCTCAAGGCCAAGTAAAGGAGCGGTAAGGGTCCTTGAAAGACCCCTTGCATAACATTCCAAAGGAAGAGAAGTAAGCCCATATTCCCCTCTGATTCCATATATGGACAAAAAGACACTACACCGACAAAATAATCACAACAATAATGGGACGCGACTTTCCACCTTCATACCGGCGCTGTCACCAGCATGTGGGCGCGAGGGGACGAGACAAACAAGCACCGAGCTGAGGTTCCGTAACGCAGTCACGTCTGCCTGCGACGCGTTCCCCGGGCGCCAGTGTACTCACCATGTCGGTCTGCGGCCGCGCGCACACTGACAACGGTCACTAGGAGGAGGACGGTCTGCTTTGCGCGGAGCTTCATCGTCCCTCTCCGGTCTCTCTGCTGGTTTGTGCGCACTGGGCGCGCCGCCTGCGACGCTTTTATCCGGATCTGAAACTGGGAACTACCTGCAAGAGATGACGCGAGAGGAGGTTTCACGGAGTCTAGGTGAAAGGTTTTAGTATGAGGGGCCGTATAGGCCAAAACTCCAAGTCACCTCGCTTAAGGACACCGGGTCGATCGGCCCTGTCACAGAATCACTCACCCTGTGAAGTGTGTGTGTGTGTGTGGGGGGGGGGACCAATTGTTGCGCCACCACAACAAGTGGTTGGTCCTGCCTCTCTGCCTGCGCCTGCCCAGCACCGTCGACCCTCAGCCCCGCTCCCCTGAAGCCTGGTCAGACTTTCTGTGACTCTTCTGGTCGTCTGCATTCTGGTCCTAAATTCTACTGACTTAGAATCGTCTTCTAAATTACGGAAAGCTCCATATTGGATTCTGCTCAATGGTGACGGACTCGTGTTACAAAGTGCACAACACTGTCAATGTAACCGAGATAAAAGTGCATGATTTCCCTCTGAAATTTAGTAGGCCAGGACTGAAGTAATAGAAATACTCAAGTAAAGTACATTAAATTCATCTAGCAGAGGCATAGTTCAAAATGAATCTTACTTTTATTATTACTGCACATTTCCGTTTTTTCCCGTTTGTTTACCTTGACGTATTGTTCCTGATTAGTGTGTGTCACACTCCGACTTTCATATCGTTGCCAATCAGTCGCTCCTTTTTGACATTATGTTATGCACCACTTTGCCTTTATTGTGTAGTCGCTGCCATACATGTGGCGCATCTACTCGACCGGGACGGGAGTCGAACCCACGTCTCCATGATGTCACTCCCGCTGTGTTTTGACACCGTCACCCCCCCTCCCCCCTCCCCACCGAATGAGCGCGGCAGCACGCGAAGGCGAGGTCTCATCTCTCGCGAGGAACGGCGCCGTTATCGAAATCTCTACAAACAACACGAGAATTCATCATTCACACGGTAATATAACCCAATCTTACACGGTACACGCGTCGCGTGGCAGCACGGGAGGGACGAGGCTGCGCCCGAATCACATCATATCGACAACACTTTTCGATTTTGTGTTCGTACATTAGGACGGCCTTCAGGCCCCGCTAGCATGCTAATCGCCACGCTAGCTTAAACCGCGAGTCAGCTTTGACGAGATGTAAGCAAGCTTGGAAAGCCCGATGTCGGGTAGCGCCAGCTAACATTAGCTAGTCTGTTTTCGTCCAGACCAGTCGGCCACGCGGCACTTATACCGTCTCCGCCCGGCCGAGGGGCATTAATTCGAGTTACACAACACCACAAGTCAGGCTCGTTGTTTGTTTTATTTTGCACATTCTCCGCCGCCGCCCAGTTAGCTACGTAGCCGCTCCGTTAGCAGTGGACTTCCCGGTCACAACGCGATTGGCCGTTGCCAGCGCCACTCTTCTGCAGCACTGTGTGATTTTTTTATGGTCGCGGTGGCGTCTGTAGGTTGCACCAAAGGGAAACGATCTTTTTATTTTGCACAACAGCTGCATCCTACTCCGTTATCTCTTAATGCTACCGGAGCTAACGCTACAGCTAGCATCGCCCTCGTTCAACAACAAGCGGGGCGGCCTGGTCGATATCAAGTCAGTTAGCATCGACGATGGCACAGTGGCGTTATTATCAGGACATCTCCAACATTCTGTGTTACATGGATCGAAGTCTGCAGCAGTCCATGAGTATATGTGACCAGAGGAATTGAGCCGTGAGAACACTGAGCCACGATGTCTCTGCAGTATCTGTCCTCCCTGTCTCACAAACACCGGTGCTGTCTCTCTCAGACGAGGAGCCTGGCCCCTGTACACATGTAGCATCATCCATCGGGGATCATTGTGATTCCATAAGGTGGCTGCCCATGCACCAGTCAGTATGAGTAGTCACACTCAACCTCCCCCCCAAATAACAACAACTGACAGTGGTGGATTAACTTACACTGACCTATGAATGTTACATCCTCCGTTGAGAAGCTATAAGATGTACTTTCACCCTCATGCTGAAAATGTTGTCTAATAAATGAACGCGCAAATAAACCCAAAGTGACATACAGTTATAGTTATACTAAGGAATTTTAACTTTTTCCATGTGATGTATAGAAATGACGCCTACATCACAACTTTCTCTTGCCCAAATGGGCATACACAATATTGATAAAACACGCAAACCAATGTGATATCAGATGTGTACAGAAAAGCACCTTTATATTAGCACTTCAACTGACAAAGAACAGACAAACAGCAGTATAACGTCATAAAAAAGCAGTATTGTGGCAATCGTACCTTAACAATTACAGACGAGACAAAACATTACTGAAAAAAAAGTATATTGTTACATTCATTTGGACCGATTTTGTTCTCCTTGGACAGAAGTAACGTATTCCTGTAAGAAACAGGGAAGCAAACAAACAAGTGAAATGCACAATATATTGTTTGTGATTACTTCAGTTGTGTGACTAGTACAAGAGGCATCAACACACAACTTCAAGATTATTCTGCCCTTAGTAGCATGTCAGTAAAGAAATATTCTGCCCTTCTTTTTTTTAATTACAGCTGTGAACAATGTCGCAGCAGGATTTGGAAGAAATTGTGCAAATAACAGTGGAGGACTTTAATCAGGAGGACCGTACAGGTAATCTAAGCAATGTGAAAACATATTATTTTCCTATCTCTTCCAATAATAATAAAAAAAATGGCTTTCATGTTTGTTTTGAGGGTGTATCTGTATGTGATTCTCCCCAGACTTGCTGGACAATCATGAAAATGATGAAGAAAGGCCTCAGAGGAAAAAGAGGAAATTAAGCAACAGTCAAGAGAACAACATTAACAACAACCAAGACATATCTTTTATTAAGGTACAAGCTTTGTATAATAGAAAAAAATATATTTTCACAGTCATTTGAGGAAATAAAAATGTTGGAGATAAATTATACATGCAAAATCGTATTTTCCGTCTCCCCAGAACCTTTTTGTTTCATTCACTGCATCAATCAGCCAGCGACTGGAGGGAATTGAGTCAAAGTTACAGGCTCTTGATGCCACATGCAAAGCCCTTGGACGCAAACTGGACAGCATGGTGCCCTGTGCCAAGAGTCCTATTCAGGTTCCTATGGTTGCAGGGTCACCTCAGGGCGCCACTCAAACTTGGAACAAAGTGCGATGGTAAGCTATAGAGCTCTGTCCACCAACACATTTTGAGCCAAATTGTGTTCGATTCAGGCGTAGAGTGCAGTCCAATGGAGAAGAATTAAATTTTCTTTCTATTCTGCTTTTACAAAGCTTTATTATGATTACAGACTTACAGAACCACATTACTTGGGCTTAGTTTAGATGTGGCATCATCGTTTTCTCAAACTCCTCCTCCAGTGTCGTTCCACAAACAAATGTGATTGTGAGCAGTGAAAACCCAAAGGGCCCTTGCCAAGAGGACATGCCGCTGGAGAACCTGCTCAGCAAGTGAGTGGCTAACATTCACAGTTCTAGTCTAGTCAGAAATGTGAAAATCAAATGTCCTTTCCCCAGTTTTCAGTCCAGGCAATAGACTGTACAGAACCTGATGCACTCATTGTACATTTTGTTTTTCCTTTCAGTACTGTGACCAGGCGCCGGCAGAACACGATCCTGGTCAAGGTGCCGGGCCCCGAGGAGAGTCAGGAAGAGCAGGATAGTGGTTCTGAGGCCAGTGACTCTGTGTCCAACAGTGGCAATTCCAGCAACGCACAAAATGGCCAAAATGTCACACTGATCACACTCAATTCAGAAGGTATGTCGCCAAGCTATTGATAGAGACACAGAAACACACTTACTGTTCACTGCTCACTATCTTGTTTGTTTGTCGAACCACACTGGAGAATGAGTTAAAAAAGAGAAGTTTGCTTTGCACAGTCTAAACTAAGCCTGAGTTTGTTTTATTTCCCTTGTTTTCTTGTAGTGTGTATATGGATAACAAATAATTTTTGTTATGTTGAAGACTAGTAAGGATTTTGATACTTCTATTTTTACAATACCGCCCCTGATCCGGTACTGTAATGATACTTTTGTTTTGCAGGCCATTGGTTACTTTTAATCATCAACCTATGTTTATATGATTTAAATAACTCCACGCGCGGGTTCCAGGCTGCTAGCACCATAACATACCTGGGCATCAACAGACGATTGACTTTCACTAGATGTTAACACAGATTGCTCATTTTCTGATTATGATTGGTCATTCACGTTTTGGAAGCTTTTAGTTGAATTCGCTGTCATTGTTGGTTTGGGTTATTTTCGTTGGACTTGGGAAAGTTATGTTTATCTTTAAAGGCAAACTTCTATTCTTGTAGCTTGCAGCTGTGGGTTACCATGGTAAAATAATGTTAGTCAGCAGGAGTTTGGTGTTCAGAACAGTGTCTCTAATACTTTGTTTGTGCCTTTGTTTGTGTGGTGGATGGCAAAACCCCACATTCTGCTTTCTTTAAAAATAGTATGGGTTTGCCCATAATTCATGTAGTTTGCCTTGTCTGCCACATGAGTGTGCTATTGTATTACATTAATCAGAATACAGATGCTTGGTGTCTCTACCAGTGTTGTATTTGTCAGTCTGTGGATCAATAGATTTTTTAGAGTGGCTTTATCTTTAACTTATCTTCAGTGAAGGAACAACAGGCAGAGTTTACTTACTACACAATATCTTTGTACTATTAACAGACAAGCAGGTTTGCTGAAAGAAAGTTGTGTCTCTGTCTCTGAAGAACTGCTCCTCCTCCTGCTTTGCAGATGATTATCCAGAGGGCACCTGGTTGGGCGACGAGAACAATGCAGAGATGCGAGTCCGTTGTCCAGTGTCCCCGGCTGACATGCTCCATGTCAGCTCCAACTGCCGCACTGCAGAGAAAATGGCTCTGACCCTGTTGGACTATCTGTTCCATCGGGAGGTCCAGGCCATGTCAAACCTCTCTGGGCAGGGCAAACACGGCAAGAAGCAGCTGGACCCGCTCATGATCTATGGCATTCGCTGTGAGTCCTGACATCACAACCATCTGCTGTGGACAAGTGCATCAATTTCACGCCACCTGCTTCACTTTGTGATAACATTATTGCATGATGAGCCAGTTTACAAAAAGCGTCTTTTATGTACCGGCTGCCAGATCCTCCCAAGCTTTAGAGAATAAATATATCCTGATAAGTACAGTTTGCATACGAGCTGACATTTAGCTTTTTTACATCTCAACTTCTTGTCAAGTTGATCTGAGTTGTTTGAACTCGCCAGTTTGTGTTGAGTAAATTGGCAAAATGACCCATTAGTGTCTGCCAAGAAGGTGTCTAATAACTGACGTCTATCCCACGATTATTACATGCCTGCTTGATTAATAATCAATTTAAATTATACTAATACATATCAGCCAGCCCACGTTTAAAGTCTTGCCCCCTTGTAGCGATAAATGAACTCTCGGAGACCTTCCCACATTTCAATCCCTGTTCCATTACAAAGCGGCACTGAATTGAACACAGAAATAGACTGCAGTCTGTTTTCCCATGGCGGGTTACAACAACATACATTCATCACTGCACACACGCATTAATGTGCAACACATTTTTATAACATACCAGACTCTAAATGACAAGCACATGTCCAGTAGAAAGACTCTAATGGAGTCACCCTCAATCCAGTTAACTCTTTGATTCCTGAGACTCAAAGGTTGTGATGGCGGATGGATATTTGTGAAAGTTCTGTGGCTATACACTATATTTTTACGGTTCATATTGCATTTTTAGAGAGGATCTGTTATCCGTAGCCTACGCTAAATAGTTTGGCTTGTGCCCCCTGCAGTTTTTTTTGTAAATATCCCCCATGGTACACGCCACACAAATGCATGCTTAACTGCATTTTCTCTCAGCAGTGTGGGTGTGTGTAGTTACATTCAAATTTGACCTGACATTGAAGTATGCAGATGCTGGAGCAGTGCCAGTTGACTTTTGGGTGACTCATTCTGCCTGCTTAAAAAAAAAGGAAAAGGAATTAAGGAGCACCTGCCCTACCTGCCCATACAGGACCCATCAGGTGTGAAAGGGTCGCCATGCATTGCCATCCCGCTCTCCATAGACACACATCAGCTCCCCTTCGATCTCATTTTCTGCCCTCAGGCTGCATCTTTGTTAATTTATGTAGAAATGAGCTGTCAAGCGGCTCCAACGCCTTAAACAGTTCATAACACTGAGGTAGACAGTCCAAATACAGCTGCATCCAATCTCACCTGTATGTATCTCCGCTGAGGGAGGGATGATACCCACAGGGTGTTGGTTGTCGAGAAGCAAACAGCGTCCTTCAGTTTTTATTTATCTATTACAGATTAACTGACTGGAGGGAGCACCTCTGAGGCAAAGGGAGAGAGCACTGGGACAGCTCAATTTGGACATGTGATACACCCATTCATGACCAAGGGCAGCGACATTTGATTAATTATACAGTATATGATGATGACCTTTGGCCTTTCCATGAACCCACAGGTCACTTGTTCCACAAATTTGGCATCAGTGAGTCAGACTGGTACCGCATCAAGCAAAGCATTGACTCAAAGTGTCGCACTGCCTGGAGACGCAAGCAGCGCGGCCAGAGTCTGGCTGTCAAGAGCTTCTCCAAACGCACGCCTCGCGGCTCAGGCACAGGTAATGTACAAGGCTGTTAACAGGAAACTGTGAAGCAGTTGTTTTTCTGTGCTGCTGTTGTGTTGCAGAGAAGATGGCGTCTACCATTTAGACTTGTGAGACCTTCCTAGAACTGTATTTGGTGTCTCATGACCATGGAACACGCCAACTAGGATGTGGTGTTGTTTGTCTGTAGATAAATAGTTTTTGAGCACAATAACTCGAGAAAAAGACATAATTGCAGCTTCATGTTTACACCCCATGTGCCGCCGAAGGGCGAGGGCTGGAGTTAGTTATTTCTGCCTTTGATTTATTAACATGCATACTAAGGATAACTGATTTCCTTCACTAGTATACATGCTTAAAGATTCCGATTTTATAACATCTATATGTGGATAGAGAGAGTGACATAAAAGAAAAAAGACTAAGAGAATAAACATGTTGAATCCATAAAGTGAAGTTCTCAAAGCTTAGATGACCCTGGTTTTTAAAAATCACCTAGTTTAACATTTGGTTCAGGACAATATTTACTGTGTACCGTGTTTATCACAAATATGAAAAAACTAAAAACTAGCAAATACCAGGAAGTATGGCAAATCACGTCATATAAAATAATAAATATATTCACACCCTTTCCTGAATATATCTACTCAACATATGTGCATGAAATGCTGTGAATTGCAACATGTTAGAATCACCTTCAAGGCAATCGGAATCTTTATATTGAAAAGAAAAATCGAAGAACACATTTCTTGGGAAAGGCTTTGGGAGGGAGCACTTTAACAGTTATCTCTGTGCTCTGAGTAAACAAACTGATAACATTGCTACGTTTCTGTGGTTGTTTTCTTATCAAAGGAGAACACTTGTGGAAAAGAGAGACATCTGCTTCACTTTTCTTTTGCTTACAGGCCAGTAACTCCACCACTGGTTTTCAGTTTCTGTGTGTGACATCAGTTGGCTCGTGGTGATGAAATGTATTATCTTTGTGACGTCATCAAAAAAAAAGATTCTGTGGCAGGTAGTGATGTAAGCAAACTCAACCCTTAACTCTGAATTGTGCATTTAGAGTGGTAAAGTTCAGCGTAGATTTGTAAATGGGAAAAATTCAGGCTATCATGTTAATGGTGTTATACAATTATTAAAACTGCATTAAAACAAGGCAAGAAATAAACAAGAGCAAGAGGAGATGGCAGTATAAGTGGTGAGGGGTCATGCCCGTTTCCTGAATTTTTCTGTTGTAAGATGATTTCACAGCAAAGTTATAGCTATAGACACTTCTAGTCTTTTAAATCAGACTTTCACACAGAGGAACATATTAGTGTTCGTCATGATCGGCGTCTGTCCTGCCAGCTCTGAAAATGCCCTGGAAAGGTCCTGAAAAGTGATCTTGAGAAAAGAGTGGGAACTCTGACTGTGTATTGCCGCAGATGGTTGTAATCTGCACACAATGCTCGCTGTCCCTCCCTCCCTGCGAGCCATCACCTCTCACCTCTGACCAGGGAAAAGTAAGACTGCAGGGGAAACCCAAATATCCTGTGAGCAAACACGAGGGGTGGATTGTGAGACCCTGCCTTTTTTTTTGGGCCCCACACACCCTGGAGTGTACAACACCAATACTAGGTCAGGGGGTGCATGCACAAACATGCAAAGACGCTCAAGAAGGCACCATTCCAGTCCTTAATCAGATTGCATGTTAATGGACCAGAAAGAAGCAGTTCTTCTGCTTTTAAAAGCATTATTTCCCAGTGAACCAGCCAGTAGAGCTCAGACCAAAACTGACGTTTCCGCAAGCCACCTGCGTCCTGCTTCCTCATCTGGCAAACAAAAATACTGAGGATTATTTCCACTATACAGTGCTTAACTGTAAAAATGAAGGAAGGGAGACAGCTTTACTTTTCAGAGCAAGCAAACACAAAACAGAACTTTTGAGGTGTATGTGATATGTGTTATATATATTCTTTTGTCATTTAAAGCCGAATTCAGTTTGTTTTTTCATGGTCATTAGTCACATTGCCTTTCTCAGCAATGTCAACCGCTGCTCGGTCTGTTACCAAAAATGCCCTTAAGCCCTTTCCGTACTCACTTTTCCCAAATGGTCTTTTTATTGCTGCACCTTCTGATGTCTTAGAAACGAAAGCTGTCATTTATGGCCTGTGCCATGTCACGGAGTCCTGTCCGGTCTTTGACTGCTGACATGTTGTCTGCATGTGTTTCGGGGTTGGCGTGGAGCTGCAGAGGGTGATGCAATGCATCTGCATCCATGCAGGAGTTTCAGGCTGCTGGTGTGATAGAGGAGTATTTAGACGGCGGCCTGGAGTTTGTGCTTCACAGCTCGACCATGAGTGTTTTTGGATGTTTAGCTGGAGAGTCTTTGTTGTGTGTTTAGGCGTTTGATGAAGTATAAACACAGTGTCATCCAGCAGATGGCGTAGGAATTAGCCAGTTTTTTTTTTAATATGTAAGAGGTTACTAAGGCCTCTTGCATGATCATGCATGAGCGTGTGTGTGGGATTGTGTGTCTGCCTGTGCCTGTCTCAAGAGACCTCATCCTAATTTCTGATGCATTGCTGGAATCAGTTGCACTGTATCACTGAACTCCTTCCACTGTACACACGAGCGCACCAATAACTACGCTTCTTGTCCTCCTAACCAGAGGGAGGCATTGCAGAAGAAACCGCCCACATCGAGGCTGCCACCCAGCAAACCTTGCACTACACGCTGGCCAATCAGCAGGTCCAGTTCCACCGTATCGGCGAGGATGGACAAGTTCAGGTGGTGAGTGTCAGACATTTCATCCATCGTTCTTTCTTTGAATCCATAAGCAAACATTTTATTTCGGGCGAAAACACCAAGTATTCTCTAACAAAATAGAGTTCCCATTCAAGTCAATGGGAAAGTGATATATATGTGTGTGTAAATATATATATATATATATTTCTTTCTTCTGCCGTCATACAAAGGCTCCACAGAGCTTCCTACCTCCCACCACATATACTGCATTTGACACATCTCTGCAGTTATGTAGTACAGCTTATGTCAATGAAGGAGTGGTACATACTCAGGGACAGGATGACCTTTTACAGCCACTGTGGTCAAAGGTCACATCAAGCCCACCACTACATTATAGGTGGGCTGACAAAGGAGGAAGTGACTGGCCGTCTTATACGTAACCACCCCAAAATATCAAATTGTAAATTTAGAAGAGTGGAACTGATTACTTAAACTCTACGACCTGCTGAAGATCTTAAGATTTCCGAGCTAATCACAAATCAGAGCACCGTGTGTGTGGAATTGATTCAGGGGGTTTCTTCAAGGTTAAAGTCATTCATTGAATTAGAGCAACTCGGCTCAGTTGTGTTTCCAAAAATCAGTGACAGATGCACACAAGGTGTGAGACATGAGGAAATTCAATTTGATTGTCTTGTCCTTGTGTGTCTAAGTTGCAAAGTTAGTGTTACCAACTAAAAAATGCAGAAGTGGTCATAACACACAGTCTTGTTACACTATGTGAACTCCAGAGAGGTTATTTCTGTTCTGCACCTCGACTCATGAAATGTGAGCTCCACAAAGTTCCCCCATAATTCACAGTGTTGAGTGTTTCTTTTGTTAATAGGTTGCAGCTTGATTCATGGGTTTGGAGTTAGTGATGTTGAGTGTCTCATCTGATAAAGGAATTAACAAGAATAAAAAAAAGAAAGAGGGCGGACAGGCAGGAAGGGAAGTTAGGGAGAAGGTGGAAGAGTGGGAGAGAAAGATTTTCAGGAGTTCAATCTGCAGTTACTACCTCACGACCCGGGTAGCTCAGGAAGAAATTTATGAGTGCCAGTAAAACGGCACCGGAAATCAAGCATGCATACTTACTGGCAGTGACTCACTGCTGCAACCATAATTGTATACAAAATGAATACTTTGATGATAAATACCGTTACGGTAGATTTAATTGTAGTAGAGGATTAAAGGAAAACATGCCATTGCATATTTGCTCATTATTGTTCATGTTTTTGTAATTATTCAAGCGTTTGTTGTCTCTCATCCTTCATATGTGTCTTTCAGATTCCACAGGGTCAGTTGCACATTGCCCAGGTGCCACAAGGAGAGGAGGTGCAGATCACACAGGACAGCGAGGCAAGTTTTTGTGTGTGTGTGTGTGTGTGTGTGTGTGTGTGTGTGTGTGTGTGTGTGTGTGTGTGTGTGTGTGTGTGTGTGTGTGTGTGTGTGTGTGTGTGTGTGTGTGTGTGTGTGTGTGTGTGTGTGTGTGTTGTGTTGTGTTGTATGTGTGAGTACTGCTGAGGATTGGGTAGCTGTGTGTGAGAGAGAGAGAGTGAGGTGGAGAAAAGAGAAACACATGGAGACTCCTTAATTTCAGTCTTTCCTCCTGGTATATAACATTTCTTAGCCAGTCAGGGGAGTTTTTCTCCAAACAGAATTTAAAAGTGAACTCGTGCTCGAGGAGAAGTGGTTTAGCTCTGAAGAAAATAAGCGTTGTCATTATTAGTGCCTAATAATCCTCCTGGGTTTGAATTACATCAACATGAAGTGCCAGACTTACCATTATGTCATTAATGTAATGCACAATAAAACTCTAGTTTATGGCAATGAATTAGAACCTTTATAACATTAATAATTGGATTAATGTAAATCCCTGGTTTAAAGTCATAGTGTTATTAAAGCTTTATGCAGTAATCTGATGTCCACCTATACTTCTATTCCTATTCCGTCTTTCCTTGATCTTTGTTGTTGCAACCAGATATCAGTGTTTGAAAACATTGAACACACTTCCTTGGTGGAGGTCTGTGCTCTACTGAGTACATTTTCCAGTCATAGAAATAAATTTTGATTTGTATATTTAACACTGCCATTCTTAAAGTAACATTGTAACGTTTTAACTTCAGGGTATTGCTGAACTTTATCCAGATATCGGTATCCTCCTGTGCAACACTGCACAACTCAACTTTGGCACACTAGAAAAGAGTCAAAGAGATCGAACTTTTATTGTTTTAATCTTCCAGATAAATTAGGTTAGAATCATTTATGTGCCTTATAGGCCCTGTGTGTTTCTGTTGTGCACATGCCAACATCTGTCCCAGTGAATGCACCCGGGCAATGCCTCACAACATTAAAGCCATCCGCAGACATTTTGCGTAAAGGATCTTAATGTTTATATATCTGTCTGCTTTTGGATGACGTTAGAAACGTATAACCGTTTCTATGTAATGCCCAGATGTCTCGTGTCCCCTGCATACCGACAGTCCCTGCGTGCGCACTCAGTGTTGTCCTGCCAGCTTAAATCAGAATCTAACTCCAAACCACGATGATGGCTGAAGAGGAATTTCCGCATCAGCATGATCGTTAATGATTTTTCGAGGATGTGGGAGGGAGGTTTATTTCAAGGCACCAGTCTCTGTACACACGCTTGCATGCACACACACAAACACACACACACACACACACACACACACGCGTAACACATACTGTATATGACACATGCCACACATGCATGACAACTTGAATATTATGCAGAAGCAATTGACACCTTGACCAAGTGTTTTTCTCATTTCCTCTTCAGTCGTGCTTAAGAACGGCCAGAGGAATAAATGCACAATAGAGAGAGCGAGAGAGAGAGTCAATTGGAGGCAGAAAAGCTCCAAAGATTTTCCTGCTTTGTGGCTGAATCCAGATTTTTTTTCTTCTCCCCTCCACTTCCCGTTGCATGATATTGTTTGTTTTTTGGAGTTCAAAGCTTAGCAACGAAATCCCACTTCTCCAACTGCCACTCGCCGAATATGTTTTCATTAGGAACAGGCCCCTTTCATCATAGACACTGGTTTATGCGTGCTGGAAAAGGAAATGAGCTGTTTGAGAGATTACACCGCTCCCTGGCCACATTGCGGCACAGACACTGCTGCTAGACATATATAAATGAAACAAAATTAGCCAGAGAAAACAGCTGAGACAGCTGGGGTTGACAAGGTATGGCTTCTATGATGTCCTCATTTGATCTTGTAAATATCCCTGCGCATGTTCATATGAGATATGTATGATGGTCATTGCATCTTGATGAGATTGTGATGTGCTCATGTCTGTTTCTGTTTTTGTTTGGAGTCTCGATGTAGCCAAAAGTGACAAAACATGCCTAAGTACAAGGACACTGCTCCCACTTCTCAGTCTTATGTCATTGAGTGTAAACAGACTTCTGCCAAACCCTGCGTACTCTTACACTGTGCATGACTGTGAGGGAAGGAGGCGTTCTATTTAGCCCTATTTCCTGGCTTGATTCCGCTTTTTTATGGCTTTACCTTTGCTACTTTAAATAGCTGAATGATCGTGTGTGGCAGCAGTGTGATGTCATGACTTGTCGTTTCTCTATTTCAGGGAAACCTCCAGATCCACCAGGTGCATGTTGGACAGGATGGACAGGTAAGAACACATTTATATCAAACTATATAAACATTTTAATACAAAACTACAAAGGCTGGAAGACAGTAATGTTGGATATGTGTGGTTCAGTGTTTGGGAAATGGCTTTGGTCAGCTTCACGCAGTTTTACTCATCATATCTTCCACAAATGATTCATGTGTCTCGTTGCTGTAAACCCTGCGGGCTCTGTGAGCAGGCTCATTTGTTCTTCTGATTGTGCACACATGAAGAAACATGGACAGGCATCAGTCTTGTCCCTTTTACCCACCATTAACTCCAGCCTCTAGAATTTTGAAAGGCCGTCCATGACATGACCCAGATTCTGTCTCATTGTGTGCTTTTAATGCAACACCAGTGGCACCAAGTCCCTCACCATTCCAATCAGAATGAGGAATATTACTTCACTCAAAAACAATATACACCAAGTCTCAACCACTTATTAATGTGGTAGTACCAGGATTCCAATTATCTCACTAAAGTGGACTGACACAGTATTTTTGCCTCTCTTCGTACATTACAGCCTTCAATAGTGTTTTTTTTGCTGGATCATATTGTGCGGTGTCGTTACCTCCATACCCTCTGTTGTGCTGTCGCTGTGAGTGTGGTGGCCATGATGTGTGTGATTTAGGAACATTTTATTGAATATGTGCGAGCAGTTTACCCAAATGCAGCTGGTGAATTAAAATGCACACAGGGCACAAGTGTACTACATAAACAATAGATCAAACAGTTATGATTTGATTTATTTGTATTACACTTATATTATATAGGAAATAAAAGCCTCACTGTTAAGTAAGCCTGACAATATAATATAAGTCATCTAATATAGAATTATAGAATTAAGTGTAGTTTAGGAAAACATCCTCATTCTGACTTCAGGATGTGCAGACTATTTTGCTCATGATGGTTCACTCAGTGAAAGCTTTCCCCAAGTGCATTAGACAGTTATCATCCAACAGAATTACGCTGTAATACTTATTTTTTTGCTGCCAGGAATTTTTTTGAAGTATTCCTAGGTAAACCTGAGTAACCCTGTGTAATGATTTTGATCTCACTTGTATTGACTATGCTTAACTGTGTGTAGTAGGTATGAAACAGTTTGAGAGGTTGTAATGTCAAAATAGAGAGACAGATGTTATGATAATATGGTGATTTGGACGCGTGCCAGTTGAACCAAACTAATCACTATTAATCAGCCTCAACTCCCCGTTTCTCAAAACTATGATCCCACCATTTGCATTCCTGCAATATGGATAATTCTGTAAAGCTGTAATCCATTTTTTTTCTTCAAAACAGTACAGCACACATATACACACACACATATTCACAGGCACAAGCCTGCATATACACTGTTAACACTGTAATGCATCGTGTTCTCCCATTGTCATGTTTGACTGACGGTGAGGTTTTAGGGAAGGAAGTTCTTCAAAGGAGACATACAGTATTATGCTGATATTCAGGTTCATAATCTTAATTTGGGTTATTACTTGAAAAGTTTTCCATTTTCTAATTTAGAAAACACATCAGTTTCTTCCTACTGTCACCACACCTACAGCTCCTCTTTCCAGCCTCTGTCTGAAACGCTTGGATTTAGCTCATGTCTCTTTAAGCCCCCCCTTCACAATGAAGCCCAGTCTGCTCTGATTGGCCAACTGACCCACTCTGTTGTGCGTGGTCAACCGCTTCCAGCGCGTGTAGGAATTGTGGGCCTCTGCTCTCACTTTACTTGGCTTTGTTTGGGGGCGTGCCCGACTAGTCGCTAGGCGAGCCTTATGCACCTCCATGCCGTCGTGATATCATGCTGGAAAAGGATAAATTGAAATAGAATAATATGTCTCATTTAACGCTGCCTGTTATGAAATCAACAAGTTCCTGGTACGTTATTTCCTTCAGCAAGGAGGTTGTTTTCACCACTGTCCGTTTGTTTGTTGGTAACGCAAAAAAAAAATATTTAGGGGATTGATGTATGAGTGTTCAATGAGGTATGCGCTCTATTGAGTACCATTCTAGATTTGTAACATGAATGGAATAATTAACTAAAGGAAATACAATCAGGAGCCACTGGACTTAGTCGTAGATTCTTGAAGACATTTCACCACTAGTTCAAGAGGCTTCTTCAGTTTTAATCACGTGTTATGACCTGGATTATTGCGAATTATGTTATTCTGCTCTTTATCCAGCGATCATCGCAACATTCGATTACAATTGTAGCTGTGGTAACTTTCCAGAGTTGTAAAAATTCTTCCTCAAAATTCTTTATGGTTTTGGCTTCTGATCAGCTTCCAAACTCATGGAACTATTAGTCCAATCAGCCGTATTGGATCACATTTAATCGTCTCACCAGCATCTTAAACATGATGCCTCCACCAATGCAGCCTCTTGCGTTTGATGGCCCAGTAAGACCACATCAGTACTTACTTCCAAGTTTTGTAGTAAAAATAGTCAAAAATAGAGCCTGCAGCTTTAAATTCAAGTATTTGCCACTTTGTTGGCTCAGTCATATGCCCACTGCTCAAAATTCTGAAGTTGTTTTGGCATGAACTGAAGGCAGAATAAGACCAAGGAGATTTTTCCATTAATATTAAGCCAATGAAGTGACTAAAGATGCTTAAAAGTAGAATTTAAGCAACAACCTATTTATTCTCCGAGTAAAGTTGTGCAGAACTTTGTTCCATTGTTGTAAGTGGTAATGTGATGACAATAGCATTGCTTTGTAGGGAATTACTGGACCTCTAAAACTGCTTTTGCAAATGAAGACAATCACCCCAGTAATATGTCAAAATCTGGGGTGAAGTAGAAGTTACAAGCCACCCACCAACTGGAACCATGTGTTTTCAGCTGCTCATTTCTCCATTTTATAGTCTGATTAAGATCCCAATCATCCAATTTGCTGATAAGTTCAAGGCGCAATGGTTATCTGCATGCACGCTCACTTGTGATGTGTGAATGGATTTGTTTTTTGTTTTTGTTTTGCTGTATGTATTGTTTTATTGGCTTCGTGTTTTCAGTCGACTGAGGAACACATCCTCCAGCTTCCTCTCTCACACACCCATGAACCTTGTGTCCTCAGATTACCTGCTCGCTGATCCTGTCTTTCTCTAGGACCTTCAAATGAGTTTGGTTTAGATTTTACACAACAGACATCTCAGAGGTCACTGAGTACACAGTGTTCCTGCAGATTTCAATCAGCTCTGTCTGGTAAAGCTGTTCTATGGGTAATATGTTGTACCATAAAGAACCTATGTAACAACATGGACTATTTGAAATTGCAGTGTGAAATATGTATTGGCATTAGCTCCTTGCAAGGAGACACGAAAGCGTCCCGGGGTTTGCGTGAACTAAAAACTGCACAAAGGCCTCTATTCCCTTGGCAGTGTCTGGGAGCTTAGTCCAATAAAAAGTTCTTTTATTTTTCCTTTCTTTTTCGCTCACACTTTGATTAGGTCTGTAAAATGATAGCAGTGCCCTGCCAAAACAAGCACACAGCGACTTAATTTTTAACTCTTGTGTTGCGGGTCGAGCGTTTCACACACACATGCAGTGGTACATTTACATTTTCATGGAGCGGAGGGTAGGGGAATCCTAGGTCAGCTCTTAAATCTGCTGAGTCCCAGAAAGCACATGGACAGTGAAGAGAAACAGGGCCCAAACAAGTTTGACATTATTGATAGTATTTCATTCAATGAGATGAATGTCTTTGACCAGATATGGTTGCATACAAATGACATATTACATCTTTATCTTGATTGCTGTAGTGTATCTTGGACCATAATTTGTTGAGGACCTCAGACAAAGACAATACAGATCAGAGTTAAAGCTGATGTGTCCTTATACGCATGTCTTAATTTGTGTGTTTACAGAGAGGCCTAGATCAAATAGGCTATGTATGATGTCAATGTTTTTGTAATCTGGCAATATGGCGCTGAGGCTATGTTAGTGTAACCCAGCCCACGCAATTCATCACACAAGAGGTCTCTCTTCTCTTCCTTTCTCCGGGGCAGTTTTCCCTCTCATCCCCACTTCACTCTTGCCTCTTTTCATCTTCCCTGTGACGTGTAGCTATGGCTACACCTGTCTTTTAAGGGCCACCTGCCGCATCCAATCACTTTAACTGTCATTAACTTTCAGATGTTTACACACTCAGGTTGAATCTTGGCTGCATTCAGATCCACTACACGAATAAAGACGTTGTGGCACTCTCAGGCTTTAAGTTTTAACAGCGTCTCACACAGATGTTTCCGCACTCTGTGTCTCCATCAGGGTCTCGTAGTTGTTACACATGTTTTTTTTCAGTGTTTGTCTGCAAGGTGGCCTCGCTAACATTTTTCTATCACATCTCAGTTTGATGTTAAAGTGTCAGGTATGTCTAGCCACAAGAGTCAACATGCTGGACACAGATTGTTATCAATGTTGTTGTTCAAACTGTCAGTCTGGAAGCAGTTTAGTGATTCCCTCTACTCATTCCTTCTCCACTGGGGATTTCCATGGGTTATTGATTTTAAATTACTTGTGTGCATGCCCAATCAATCTTTTTGTTTGTTTGTTTTTAATAAATAACACACATTCTGAGCCACCCCCCCCCCCCAGTTGCCAAAAATAAAAAGCAACAAAAAAACTATTTTATTGTCAACAGACTTTGGTGACTGTCCGTGGAACAAATGGGCAGCATGCTAGTTTTCATCTTCATGAGAAAATTCATATAATGGAAACTAAAAACTGGTACACCACCCTTATTTAGCAAGTTTTTGAACTTTACTTACTTACTTGTTTTTATCAGGCGACTACTCCTGGCACACAATGTTCTCCACAGGCCAGTTTCATTCTGCCGTTGTTATATATATTTTTTCATGAGTCACATTTCTTTCTTGGGAATAAAACTCATTGTGTATTTTGGCTGTTTTATGATGGAAAAATATCTTTTGGTGTAGATATTTATTGTGGAGCATTTTTCTACACAATGAGTCCTGCATTTGTAAAAATATATGCTTTTCCCTGTGTGATCAGATGATCAGGAAATGAATACATTTTGCGAAGATTTCTTGTCAATAAGATATAAGTGAGAGGGTTTGGTGCATTGTTAATGGATAGATGGTAAAAGCCCAGGTCCCCCTTTACTGAGATAATAAATTTAAGTTTCTTTGTTGTTGAGGAGACAGGCAGCTATAAAATGTTGAGAGGGCTGCAGACTGACCCCTCGTCCTGCCCCCTGTCCACCCATCATCTTCTGCATTGTCATAGGAGATTTACTATGGTGGTGTAGGGCTGGAATGATGGTGTTGACGTGATCTGTTGCGCAAATGCGTTGATTTGTGTGCAATGTGTTAATTCATCACACCGCTAATATTGCAATTAAGGCTAAAAGTTTCATTTACAACCATAAAAATGTAAAGCAAGCAGATAAAGAAACCAACATGACTTGTTTGTGTTTCAGTATTAGTGAGGCGCACTACACAGAACCAGTGGAATTATAGTTGTTTTTTTGTCTCACTCCTCATGTACACATTGAATTTTGGTATTTTTTTGGCTGCAGATATTTGTGTATCCGCCTTTGTGCAGGTCTGTGCCAACTGTCCCCTGATCTTAGTGCAACTGTGCCAGCTGAAAGTCTGAGCGAAGCTCTCTGGCGGCCTATAAAAACCCTGTCATGCAGACAGAGGAGAAGGCAAACCCATGAAACTATAAAATGTCTACTCTTTTACTGCTCCCGCTGTCTGTCATAACCTCTTATCTAGTGCCCTTCTCTCTCTGGCTGTGATCTTATGCTGCACTGATGCAGACCAAATGGAAGAATGGAAGTTGAAAGGAGTGAGGAGGAGGGGAGAAAGGAAAAAAAAAACATGGGGAGAGGAATGCCAAAAAGGGTGACCGTCTGGAAGAGATGTTTTGCCCGGTTCATGATTGGAAACTGACACCAGCCGAGCCGTGAAAAAGACAAAAACCCACTCTTTAAAAAAAAAAGAAAAGCATGGTACCATGTGCCACATAAAAAATATGATATGAGATGTTTATGGTTGTAAATATGAGAATAAAACTTATAGAGCAAATCCACTGTTCACAATGCTCAGGGTTTTTAGAGGATGTTGTGTCAGTCTGAAAAAAACATTGCATCTCAGGAGACATCTATAAAGCTTCACCAGATTTACTTATCCTGTCATTTATTGATGCCGGACCCAAATGCTGCCCATCGGGGGACTTAGGATGTGATTGTCAAGAGTATGAACCAGTTCCCCCCACCTCACACCCTCCCCAGCTGAAACGCATCCCTTCCTCTCAGCACATGTTATGGTGCATCTGTTGGATCCTCCCAAGCGGCGTTGTTAATGTTCAATGTGGGAACTGGGTCACAGAACAGTCCAGCTCGGCAATGGTCCCTTTGGTCGAGCTGCCAGGACCTGTAAACACAGAACCAGTCGAGCAACCAGGAAAATAACAAAAAAAATCAGGCCATATGTTTCATGTTAAGAGCCGTGATGTGGAGAGGGACAGGGATATATGGACAAATTGATGTAGGGGAGAATAAGAAAAAGATGGTCAGACGGAGAAAAACGAGACATTGCAGTTGTAGATGACGAGGGAATGGATAAATCAGTTTTTCAGTTTTTTACTCATGCTACACTGCAAGTGTTGACATTCTTACAGTTGTGTGTGTTTGTGCCAGAGACGTCACCTCCTTTGATGTCTGCTGTCAGTTAGCTTTTGGTAAACATCTGGCGTTAAAGGACAGTATCACTGTATGTGTAGTTGGCATTTCTACACACAAAGCAGATGCTCGAGCAACGTGTAGAGCGATCCTCACAGAATCAGGGTGTGATTGGAGCTGGAATCGATCTGGTGGCTCGCTGCCCGAGTTACTCAGTTGTCTTCTTCTTCTCTCTGCGCAAGAATGTTGTTTCTTGTGTGTCGTTCGGATTCCTGCGATTCACAGAACTTTGGCAGGGTCGAAATGAGCCGAAGAGATATAGACGAGAGGTTTTATGACCAATGTTTATTATAACTGGAACGTATATAAACAGTGGAGGATTTAGCGGTCTAGTTGTGGATCCTGTTTCAAAGGAGTACAGGTCTGCTTTGTGTCCTTGTGGCATCATAAATGCCCACAGAAAGGGGAATCCTTTAGTTTTGAATGTAGGTGTGTGGGTGTGTGTTTCTATCTCTGCATTTTGGAGCACTGCCCCCCCCCCCCCCCCCCCCCCCCCCCCTCCCGATGGTGTTCTCTTCTGTCTTTGTGGGCCCAGGGTCGCTGTCTGTGTGAGTGAGTAAGAAGCACCAGATGTTTTAGATGCATTCAGTGTGACTCACCATCAGCAGCACAGGCCTGGTGCAGCCCTGTCTCATCAGTCCCAGACCTATAGTGCTCCATCATCCATCAGTTTCAACTCCAGCAGGATCCTAACAGGGACAATACAGCAGTAAGGAGTGAACTTCCCATGGCTTGATTATAACCAGGTTAAGTTAGTGCTGTTTTTATGCAAACATTTCAATCAAGGTATTTTACACACATGAAAGTTACAATGACAAAAGAAATAGATTGAATGAACATGATTGCTCATCAGTCTTTCGAATGACTCTTGGCTTGCACATCGAGTATAATCTGATTTCCGTCAGAACTTTTTTTGCACACACCACACACGTGAAGTGAACTGGATGCAAGTGTGGAACTGTGTTTGGGGGAAAAAAGCAGCATGATTAGCAGTGGGTGAACAATAAAACTGGTTGGAATGGGAATGATAGCAAACAGCTTGCACAAGTTTCACTGCAACTAAAAGTTACTCAAAATTCACCTGAGCAAACAGTTAAAAATGACAACGGAGGATGATATTTTCAGACCACCCAATCTCCTGGACATTGATGTGACTTTTAAACAAATAATAATGCCAAGGAAAGGACAAGACGGATGGTTGAGAATGATGCATAATAGAAAAGTCTTCAGAACAATTTGTTCCTTTTTTACTTATGCTGGCAAATGTAGAAGTGACTGCATTTTAATAGATATGATGCCTGAGTAAGGAGTGGAAAAAACAGGATGTCAATGCTTCCCTCCCCTGTCATAGAGCACAAGGGTTCACTCAATGGTTTGGTGAGTATAACCAAAAAGATGTGAATCATATGCTATGACCTTCACATCCACCAACTCTCAACTCGATTTAACACCTATGGGAGATTTTGGACTGACGCGACAGACATTACTCTCCACCACCATCATCAAAACACCAAGTGAAGGAATATATTTTGGAAGAATGGCAAGGTGCTCTGAAGTTGTTCTGGCAACACATGGTGGCCTAACACTTTACTTAGACACTTTATGTTGGTTTTTCCTTTAATTTATCACCGATGTGTCATTCCCAATGCATTTTTATTTGTATTTCGGATATTTAAAGCCAAGTGCCAGTAACTGAAAGCAGAATAAGATGTTTTGTCATAGAAAATGGAAACGTCTTGGCTTCCATCAATGTGCATTTGTTGGTCCTGACTCAGCGCTAGATCAAATTACATGTTAAGATGCGTGTCTTGTGCAGTGTCATATTTTGTTCGTTTGAGTATTACAACAATCGTATATATCATCTGCTCTGACTTTGTTTGAATTGAACAGGATAATTGTTAACAACCTGTGTCATCACCTTAAATCATTAAATTTACAGAATTGAAAAATGCCCTTTTCAATTAGGGAACTATTGGTGGGTTTTTTTTAAAGGCCCGACTTTTAATCGCACGTTTGTCATCAGCCCTATTTTGATTTGCTGGTTCTGGATCAGAATTGAAAAGTCAAACCCAAGCTGGTGTCGTCAAAAAATCTCTGTGAGCCCCGTTTGAATCTGACTCCCAGTAGGTCGGAGTCACGGAACAAAGAATACGAGGGGAGGGTTTGATTCGATGCAGGTGTCAAGCTCTGGTGCAGAAATGGAATATGGGCGGCAGTGGGCCACGTTACAAGGTCAGCGGTCTTGCAAGACATAAAATTTACAACAAGTATGCATTTGAAAGAGTAATGTCTAGACATATCTGTAATATTTAAAAGTCTGAACGTATAACTGCAAACAAGTCAAAGAATTCACAAATCACAGAGGAACAAAGAAGGATACTCTTTGGCTCCTATTTCAACTTCTGACAAATTTTGACTTATATCACAACTTCTCTGTTGTCCATTTAATCTTGTGATAAACTTAGGCCCAGCTGAAATCAGAATATTCATCAGATGCAGAGGTAAAATAAAAGGCATATGTAACTGAGAGAGTTAATGTCTACAGTGAGACATACTGTATTTAGGCCAGTGGGTGTTCACCCCCTAGTCTACACTAAACAAGCCCTCAAGAGCCCCGCTGTGCTGGGCATCTTTACAGCAAAGTCGCAGCCAGCCCTCAGTCCGCCGCCCTCCGTCATTCCCCTCCCACCCCAACTTTTCACCCGGAGCTAGTGTTTCTGCTTGGACATCTGTACAGGGTTGGCAGATGCAGATGTTGTTGACGGCTGTGAAGCCGAGAGGAAGTTCCAGCCTCTCCAATGTCCAAATGTTTCTTTTCTTCATTTCCCTGTTTTAGTTTTTTTTTTCAGATGTGAAAGAGAAGGGGTGGTACTTCTCTGAGAGTGATAGGAACCAGATTTGCGTCGCTCTTTTATTTTTTAAATTTTTTTTAAGAGCACAGAAAAACTTTTATTTGTATGCATTTTGGTTTCCTCCAAAAGTATGATCCTGCGTTATGGAAGATTCTAGCGTACTTTGATTTGAGGGTGGATCTAAATCTTTGAGAGCATACTCAGACACAAACACACACATTGCACACTTGCTGCGTGACTCATAGCATCTTCCGATTCACAGCTGACTTTAAGTGAGACCTCCTGAGAGCTTGGGAATTGGTGCCAGCCTTAACCAAGTATGTGTTGAAGGTTATTTTTCTTTTCCAAATTATGTATTACTCTGATATGGCCAAAAAGGGCAGAGATTGGAATTCAGAGTCGTTATATTTCTAAACAACCCATATTTTCTTAAAGCCTTCAATATTCAGGTTTAACAATTTTCATATGTAAAAGGAAAAAAAATGCATTTTAAAATCCTCAGAAAAACAATAGATGATGGCTGGGTAAATAAGTCTTGTTTATCCTGCTGGTTATAGTGCTTTTTGCATTAAGCTGCTGCTGTTGTTAATTTTTTGTGTCTTTCCTCTCCCATGGCTGTATTTCTTGAGTGTTCTGGATCCATTACTGAAGGCATGACAGCATCAGCAAGAGATTTACCCCCTCCCCCCCCTTTTATTTTCACAAGGCCATAGCAGCTTGCAAAGCCTGCAGATAATATAAGATGTTCTTGATTGTTCGGTGTGCCGCAGTATCATATCCTGCTTTTCTTGCCTTGACAACCAGCGCTATTATTTAAGAGACCCAATCCCTAAAACCTTGAGATCAACAGTGACTGTTACACACTGAAGATCTTCTGATGGCCCCTGCTTCTGACAGATTGAGCTCACTATATCATGGGGCTGCGTATTGAGGCAAGATTGTTAAGTTTTCCCATCGTCAGGGGACTTGTCAACTCCAGGACAACCCCTCAAATATTAGTCACCTTGTTGTATAATGTTTTTCTAATCATAGAATTGTTTTCTACATCATAAAACCTCTTCCTGTTTACAATTTTGCAATTACTTTTGTTTTTGCATCATTGCCATGGAGCTTAATATTAATCTTCTATCAGTTGAATGATGTTTTTATTCTCGATGCTCACAGATTTGCCTTATAGTTCAACAGTGTTTTTTTTGTTTTTGTTTTACCAGCTTCCAACCTTGAGGCAATCAGAGACAGCAAATCCGTAATTTATGGTAGGGGGGAGTACGATTTGAGTACACTTTCTGGGCAGCTTCTGTGAAGTGGGTGTACTAAAACTGAGCACAGTTTTAGTTTGTGATTGTTTTTGACTGACACATACTGTTAAGCCAAGCGTGACAGTATTTCGTCCAACTAGTGGAGACAAGTTGTTCTGACAGAGCAAGCGGTGGGACAGGATGTGGGCCCGGAGAAGTTCCTGTGTAATCGCTGCCGAGATCTCACATACCGTTCCAACTCTGTAAATGCTTTTGTGAGCCTCTGGTTGCTGCTCCTCACAGCTGAGAATGCAAACTGGGCTCAAATGGAGGTTGAGAATCTAATGGGTGAGACGAGTGTTTGCAATCTCAAGTGTCAACCGTAGCTTTCCTTGAACCCTGGTAATTGTACAAGATACATTGGTTGAACAGTACAGACTACTCATCAGGCCTGAGTGTATACAAACACACACACACACACACACACACACACACACACACACACACACACACACACAAGCAATTGGAGGAAACCATGTATATGATAATAGATAATGTAATGAATTGTGGAGATATGGATGCATCTCTATGGATGTCAACAGCTGGTTGCGTGTTTAATTTCTCACTTTTCTTAGTCTGTGTAGACTTATGCCTATTTTAAATATGTACTGAATACGTGCCTTAAAGGCATAGTTTGACAGTTTTTTGTTGTTGTTTTTTTTGTATTTGGAAGAAGCAAAGTTAGTTATTTATGCTAACTCAAGCTAACTGGCTGCTTCCTTCATATTTAGTGTACAAGCATAAGAGTTGTGTCAATCTTTTGTTCTAAAGCGCTGCAAGAAAGCGATTGCTTATATTTCCCAAAACACTGACCTGTTCTTTTCTTTGTCTGATTACAGTTAACACACACACACCCTCCAGGCTAATTCTCTAATTGATCAGGAATGTCTAATGGGTCATCAAACACTGATTCATTTGAGCCAGCTCAACAGTCTCCTGCTATATTAAGACTCCAACTCATTCCCCCTGGATCCATGTCTGTGAAGTTTCCTGATTTGTCTGATCGGATGAGTCAGGCGGATTTTTTACACTAATAGCTTCCATCGGGGCGGCCGGGCCGGGCGCATTGTGGTGATGAGGCGGCACATTTTGTGGTGAAACTGGCAAAATCTGTAAGATGACAAGCTATGGAGGGGGGGGGGGGGGGGGGGGGGGGGTTATCCGCCAGAACCTTCTGGGCCCATTACTTAACTTGACTCAGAACTTCAAGGCAAAGATTGGACTCGGGGATTGGGAGGCAGTGTGGGACTCTGGGATTGAAAGGGTTAGGGGGCAACAAACATCATCTGTAATTGAGGTTTGCGAGGTTTTGGGTTTTTCTGCAGGCTTGCATATTCTCCCTTAAATTTTTAATGTCTGTTCAGCATGTCTCAGCCAGTCCCAGCACCAAGTGCAGCTGGCAGAAGATTGAGCTGGAGACAGAGACCTCACATAACATCGCTGAGAAAGCCCAGAAAGACAACATACAAATGAAACCTGCCAGGCAGGAGACACTGAAGGGGCCTGTGTTCTTTCGAGGCCATGAATCTGGAGGAAAGAAAACACATAAATGAGACCATGCTGTCAGTTCATGTGGGAATGCCCTTTATTTCTAACCAATAATCCCCCCATCTGAGAAAACTTGCTGTCGGAAAGCTGCGGGCCACACTGGAGGGGAAGAGTGTGGTCTGTGACCCCTGTCTGATAAAATGAATAAGTGCAAACACAAAGCTGGGGACATGTTTTCCTCCATCCGTCTTCCTCTGTGTTGTTGTTGACAGGATGATTGTATGTTAATTTGTGTGTCTGTTGTCACATGGGATTTATATCCAAATTAACAGCAGTGCTCTGCTAATCCCAGTGTGCGCGTGCGTGTGCGTGCGTGTGTGCGCGCGTGTGTGCGCGTGTGTGTGTGCGTGTGTGTGTGTGTGTATGTCTGTTGTCACATGGGATTTATATCCAGATTAACAGCAGTGCTCTGCTAATCCCAGTGCGCGCGTGTGTGTGTGTGTGTGTGTGTGTGTGTGTGTGTGTGTGTGTGTGCGTGTGCGTGTGCGGGCGTGTGGCCGTGCGTGTGACCTTGCTAATACATGCAATCCTCTGTGAGTGTGTGGTTACCGTCTATGTATAGGAATAGGCTCAAACAAACTATAGAATACCCAACAACACACCAGCTGCACTTTACTGCTCTGTAATTAGTGCATCGAAATCAACAGAGCTCTAATGTTGCCTGGCTCCCCCTGCCATGTCTCACTAACCACTCTGCCAGTTTCGTTCATCTACATAATGAAATGAACCCAAATAAAAGGCAATGCTTAATAGCACGTCGGGTTATGGAGTCCAAGAAAAGTTGTAAAAATATAATTGAATTGAACGGACCATAAAGTTCCTCTCCAGCTCAATGTATATAAACAGAGGGTGGGAGGTTAAGGGGTGAAAACAGATACCACCACATGACGCTGCCTTGCCACAGTTACTGTGTGTGTGTGTGTGTGTGTGTGTGTGTGTGTGTGTGTGTGTGTGTGTGTGTGTGTGTGTGTGTGTGTGTGCGTGTGTGTGCGTGTGCGTGCGTGCGTGCGTGAGTGTGAGTAGAGAGACACACACAAACCATCCTTTTACACACTGCTATGGCTTAAATCTGTAAAAGAATACATCAGATAGCACACAAATGAGCCTTTCTGTTCTTTGTTAAAAAAATTTTTTTTATTGTTTATTTAGCTCTTAAACAGAGCGAGTGATGATAATATTGAAAATGAATTGATAATGTCAGTGGTGATTTTCAACTTTCCTCTGTCCTCTTCCTCCTTGTCTGTCTTAGGTCCTGCGTGGAGCTCAGCTGATAGCGGTGGCATCGGCTGATGGAGGGGCCACAGCAGTCGAGGGCTCCCCTCTTCCACCTGACATCCAAGTGCAGTATGTCCAACTAGCCCCCGTCGCAGATCACACAGCTGCCGTACAGGTGAGACACAAACTCGCATACATGTTTACACAGACTCAGATTTGTTTGGTTCCGAATAGCAATCCAAGTGCAGGGGTATGCAGCTAACGCTACAGTTTGAGCTGAAACAGACCGGATTACTAATCTAAATCCATTCCTCTTCATGTTTTAGTTTTTTTGTACCAATTCATGTCACGTCTTTTCCTCAGTCTGATGTACATTGACTAGACCTCAGTCCACTGGTAATGCCAATGATCTGTGCAGTATACTCAGCCAAACTATGATAGTCCATTCATTCTTGGTACTCTGATGTGTAGTCGTTGCTCTTTTCCCTGAAATACACGTGTCTCCTGGATAATTTAATGCCTCTATAAGTTGACGTTGCGTCAGTTATAAATATTTCAGCTTCGTCCCTGGTCTGGTATGTCGAATGGAGCTAAAAACCTGGTACTAATGAGCCTCATCAGCTGTTTCTGGTGAAGATGCCAGTCAGAGCCACGGCATTACCTTTGCAGCTGATTCAAAATGTCGTCATTCCAAACAAACAACAAGACCACACCACCTCAAGTCATAAAAGACTGACACGAAATCCAAGAGGAATTTTATTCGACTTGGCAAAACACTCCAACAAGCCTCTGCTTCTCTTGCCAGTAGTGGCACAGGAAACTAACTTCTCAGCTCAGTGATGAATTATTTCTCAGCTCGTAGTTATCACCTAGAATGTGCACAGCCTTGTCCTTTTTAGATTTATTTAATGTATTGGATTTTGTTTTTGTTTTTGAACAAGTATAATTTCATGCTCATCCCAGTGTTGAAATGGTTGGACAGCCAGTCACCTCATCGCCTGCCCCCCCGTTTTTCAACACCATACAGCCATCCAGTTTGAACAGTGGCTCATTGTGCTTGTGTGAAGCCTCCCCAAAAAACAGATTCCAAAATATGTCGCACACAAAAAGGTGATGTGACTAAAGATGAAACATACGTGCTCTATTAAAGGAATGGGCAATATTCAGTTGTCTTTATTCTGAATAATTCAGCTCCAACCACCTTAAGAATGATGCAGAGGAATCCATTCATGCTTTTTTTCCCCCTTGTGTAATTTTTCTTCTTTCTTCTTTTCTTTTCAATAATTTAGTTGATGACTAGGAGACAAAGAGTCTGATTGTTGTGGTTAACACCTCCCCTCTTTTGTACTATACTTATTTGATTAGCTTCACAACAAGGCACAACGTATCCTGAAATATTTCATTCACATTTACGGTAATGTTAGAGTAGAAAGTAGAAGTGTAATTTTCCGCAATTTAGCCAAACTACTTATAGGTACAATGAGTCTTCTTTCCCCCTGTTTTCGTAATTTAGCTTAAATATAAAGCACTTAACTTTGAGTCTCCATGGCAGGTGCTTGGACAAACAGTAATTTGACATTGTGAAGTGGAGTGGATGGAGTGTTAAAAGAGAAGAGTAGCAATTAGTTGAAATGCCTTGAAATCCCTTGACGATTGAGCACGTTGAGCAACAGCCACATGTGGAATCAGGATGGTGTACATGCACATGTCACGGCGGCCTTTGAAGTGGTCAGTTTAGCTCTGCGAGGAATATTGAACAACAGCACTTTTCCATTGTTCTCTCTTTTTTTTCCTTTTCTCGAAAATGTCAAATATTACGTTCTCTTTACTGCCTCTAGCCCTCCCATGCTAAACAACGGTGAGACCTAATGTGAGTCAGGTCTTTTCTGTGTTGTTGTAATACAAACAGAGAACCTCAAGTGATGTACGACCGCGTAAAATACCAGTCCTGTCCTGATATGATTTCCCTGCAGACTGTGTAACGTGATGTATTAGATTCACCTCCCTGCATGACACGCGGGGAACAAATGTGCTGACCGGCTACAGGTTTTGGCATTTCCTTGTTGAGACTTTGTCTTCTCAGAAAGACCCCGTGTTGTTGTCCATTTGTTGTCTGTAGTCGTCTAGGTGAGCGTGGACGTAGTTAAAGCAAACTATGTTAATTCATTTCTTTTTTTGGGTGTAGATCATACACAAACCGATAGATTTATTTATTTATTTGTGTATCCATGTGCATGCACAATTATTGCCACCTCATGTGCTGCATTGCGAGATCTGTGCCCAATGTAACTTGGCACAGTGCGCAATGAAACTGTTTGTTTACTCAACTGATTTGTTTGAATGGAGTTTTGTAATTTCTAAAAAGAGCTCATTCTTCCAGTGTTTGACTGTACACAGATCTTGACAGAAATCAACAAAGTTCACAGGGGTCTAATCAGTCATCAGCTCTCCGCTCAATGGAGTTTGGGTTCAGTAAGTTCCCACGGACGCAGTCGGCTACAGAATGAAACCTCCTGTTAACAACGTGGCGTCTACTGATCAAACATTATTTGAACTGGCAAAAGCCGGTTTTTATTAAACTTCAAATGTAAGGTGTTAATGTGCCAAGAAAACAGGCTGGTACTTACATACAGCATACGTCCATTATGTTCAAGTAGACATTTTGTTTTAAAGAATAATGGATTCAACTGAGCAAGAATCTGCCCAGATCTCTCCGAACAATAAACGATTATGTGCCAAACATGGAGCTCAGTAGAGCGCATGCTTCCCCTTTACAGTCTCCTCAGATTTAACAAAGCCATACCAATTTACACAAACACACAGATATCAGACCCCTAAATATGCCTTCATCAACATCCAGGCATAATTCCCTGGGAAAATCGTGAAAACAAAATCTTGGATCCGAGGCTTTTTTGTCCCGAGCCGAGACAAAATTGAATGGGTTCTTTCTTGGCCCAATGTCCCATCCTTCCACCAAGTTTCGTGAAAATCTGTCGAGTTGTTTTTGCATAATCCTGCTGACGAGTTGTTTTTGCATAATCCTGCTGACAAACAAACAAACCAACCAACAGACGGGCGAAAACATGACATCCTTGCCCGAGGTTAATATGTAATGACAGACAGAAAGCAAAAGGCGAAGAATGGCACTGACCGATTTCAACGGTAAATAAAAACTCTATTGTGAAATCACTTTGCAAATAATCATTGTGCCAGGCAAGACATGGCATGTCTTGTCTGGCACTGGGTGGTTTATTGTCACAGTTGGGTTTTGATGTTCCAGAGAGTAAACACTGCTGACTTTTTGCTCCGAGTTCAGAGTTAGGTCAACGCTAATCCTTTCCCCCTTTTTTCTCAAAAGTGTTGAAAAGTGAGAACTGCGCTCATCTGTTTCCAGACACATGGAAACATTCATACAAGTTCTTGCAATATTACTTAAGCTTTTTCATATTTATTTATCTCTTCATTTTTCCCTCTCTCTTTATATAATAGTTTCCATTACACAAACTAGATGAAGTAAGCGGGCGATGCACAGCGATATGGGGCATTTCTGCAGATATGCGGCTGAATTTTGACTTGGTGTGATTTATCTGGACTTGAGGTCTAAAGTCTGGACAGACAGGTTTCAGCACAGTTCTCTGAAAAATGCCAGAGCAGTGTCTGATAACACACACACATACGATTCAAAGAAATGGATTCATTATCCATCAGTACTTTCAAACAGAGGGCAAGGGGCCATGTAATGACAGTTTAACATGTGCAAACACTCATTTGAAAGACCTGGACCCGTGGACGAGGTTGACTCGGCCTCTGTACCACCCGTGTTTACAGTGTGTCAGCCTGTTGTTTCTTCGTGTGTGCTGCTGCGGTGCAGCTGTGCTCAAGTCGATGCGGTTGTGCGGTGAGAGCACGCCGGACTGGATGGAGGATTAAATGAAGCAGGTGTGTTTGACGGAACCTTTGGCGTTGCTTTTGAGGAAGGAGTGAGTCACGCTTCATGGTCGTCATCCAGGTACTGAGTCATTAACCTATCATCTTTTTAAGACGCTTGTACCCGCACACTACCTCGCTCTGTCTGACACCGGCCGTGGACACAGTCAGAGAGCATTAAAATACAAACAGCTCACCTCCTGTCAGCCACCGATCACTCTGCTTCTTTTCTCATTCCTTTCACCGCCGTCCTCTTTCTTTTCCCCCTGATATCTCCCCTCTGATCTCTCTCGTCATTCCTCTGTTCCCTCTGTCTTTGGTCCATTCACTGTGGTTGTCTCCCACGATAGCACAGGCGCAGGGGCTTTAGCGTGGGTCGGTCTCCGTCTGTTAGTTCACAGCAAACACATTTCACCTGTTGCAGGTTGTTCTTTTTAAGAATACACACAATATGCTCAAGCAGGATGCTACATAATTGGTATGGTTCTCTCTTTGTATGTGTCTCAGGCTGCTGAGCTGACTCCAGCCCTGCAGGCGGACATGGAGGTCAAGGAGGCCATCCAGGGGGCCATCCAGGGAGAGAATGGCGAGGTGGTCCAGATCGTCACCTCTGTGGCCACCTGAGAGCCCACGTCTGGTTCGACACAGCCTAGAACTCTTGTCCTGTTGCACGGCCGAAGAAGCTGAATGGAACATCAGAAGTCGACAGTCTGTTTAACAAACACTGACGGTCAATGATGGAATCGAGTGAAGATGAATCTTTTTCAGGTTTTTTTCTTTTGTTTTGTTTTCCCCCTGTAAACTGCTCAATCGTTGCCAACCAGATGTGGCAATGTGAAAATGTTCACTGAGAACTCGAAAAGACCATGATGCTCCAAAAACACTCAAGCCGTGCTCTTTTCATCACCAGAAGGAACCGGGCCATGGCAGAATACACAGTGGGATTATTGTCTATCCAGGGAGTTATGCTGCGTATGCAGACCATCACCCTACCACTTCATCAGCGCACTTGTTTGTTTACATCAACATTGGAAAATAGCGGCGTTATTTGGAGTTAAAATTCTTGGCTAACGCCGAAACCCCTGTGAGGGTTTGTAGAACCTCTGAAGCCCACGTCAAACAGAGGCAGCCCCGTGCTCCTTCTCCCGTCCTCGTCTTGTCACGGTTGGAAAGCAGATTTAGCTGAGGACAGCTACTCTTGGTTGTGATTCACTCGGTTTCCCGTCACTCTCCATGAATTAGCCCATACTGTGTCTCCCGGCTGTGAGCGCTTCCTTCCTTTGTTCAGCTTGTTTTCATATTACTTCAGCCACACAGCTTTGTTTGATTTACCTAATTGTATTATGCTGTAATTTTTGGGGAGCTTTAATTTCAGAGGTAGAAGACCATGAAAAAGAAGAGATGGTGCCAGCGGTTGACACTACAAGTCACTTGTCGAATACCAAGAAAACCCTGAAGTTGTTTATCCCCCCCACCAGTTCTGTCTCTGTGAAAGATAGATTCAAGTGAATAAATCATGTTTGTGGTAGCCATGAAAGTGTGTTTTTATTTTGGTTTCTTTCTGTATTTTCTCTTCATTTCCAACAGCCCCGGTCATCAAAGTGGCTTCAAAGTTTTCGGAGACGTGACTTTGCTATCATCTGACAAACAGACGATTGAGGAAAGCATGAAATAATAGTTTGCTTTTGAGGTCTTGTTTCAAGTTGAGCAAGTGGATTTGCTACTTTTTGGAGCAAATATATATCGTGTCAGCTTAAACAACCATAGGATTAGGCTACTGTATTGTCAGCTGTACAGCAAGACTGTTATTAATATATTGACTGCATTATGATTATATTTATAAGTAATTGCATTTCCCAGCTGTTACTGTTTTTCTCCACTATGTGGTTCTGTTGATCTGACAGTGAAAACGGAGAATTCATTGTTGTGCCGTGCTGGATTGATCCTCCTCTGATGATGAATCTTTTTTGCGGTCATCGAGAAAAGAGATAAGCGAGACACTCCGAGGCCGCGTGTTGTTTTGGGGAAGTTTCCCATGCTCGCTGTGATGTAATAAGTGTATTTTGGAGTTGTGGAAAGAACCAGGCAACACAATGAACTTGATAAAACAACATCCATGGTCTTGGCCGCTTCCTCTTGTTTCCTTCTAGTCTGATGTTGCTGTCTCTGACCCCCTTTAAATCGCCTTGTCCCCTCTACTCTCACTCGGCTTGTTTTCCTCTCTCTTGCTCTCTCTCTCCCTCTCTCCCTCCCTCCTCTGGAAGCTGTGTTAAAGTCCATTTACTCCCCTTTAAAATTGTTCAGTAAGCTGGGGCTAAAATTTCATAGGATAGACCGGTGGGCCAATACCTTTGAAATAATCTTGATGTAGCTGAGTTAAAATGTCTGCTTGGAGGACTTTGCCCCCCCCGCCCCCCCCCCCCACCCCAAGAGACTGCTCCATTAAATCTTGGACTTGGAAGGAAACAGACCCTTGCCCATAAATGTCCTTTGCTTTTCGCCTTTTACAACCCTGGGCTCCGTCCAGGGGCTGGAGTGGTTTCCATAGAGACAGGTTGCCTCTGAGATAACCTGCTGAAAACATAAATGAATGATGGAGAAACAAGATTGTGTGTGGAAGGAGAATGCGTGTTTGGGCAGAGGGAGTGGAGTGATGGACAGAGACCAGGCGGTGCACCTTTGGCTGCTTCTCTCAGCGGCTCTGTGTTCTCCTGCGCTGAAGGCAGATCTGCTGGCACTTGCTCCAACATGCAAGTACCAACCCCTGCCTCTGTTACGTGCCTCTGCGTTCTCTCTGGTTTCAGATGTGTCCCGTCCCCCCCCCCCCCCCCCCCCCCCCGAGCTCTAAGTTTTTGACAAGACCGGGTTGGTTATCTTGGGGCATGTAAAGATGAACTGACATATTTGTTTAAGCAAAAATACCAAAGCACAATATGTGTCTTAATAAATCAGCATTTGTTAATCTTTGGGAAACAAAGCTCCTCAGGGCCAGTGGACGGATGGCAGCAGAACAGCGCTGTCGCAGTTTACAGCATATACTTTCTCACTTTTTATTACTCCTAAAGGTCCTGACCAAAGCAAACTTAGGCTTTTTGAAATATTTCTCTATCATCTGACTGGATATACTGTGAGCACAAGATTATTCAGCTTTGTACATATTATTCTGTACGTGTTGCTGCTTACATCACAGTAATGCATACAGACAGCAAGTCTCAGACCTTCGCAACGTAGCTGTTGTTAAATGCATCATTAAGTGAGGTGTGCTCATTTGTGTCAGTTATTGGGATTTGGAAGCCAGTAGTCTGACGTTTAAGTGCCCTTTTGGTGAGAGATAACAAGCTGCTACATTAAACTGACTCGGTCATATATCCTTTTTTTTTTTTTTTTGCATCTGACTTAATATGAGATTGTTAAAACTCTCTCCCACAGTACTAGTGAAATAACTTTTGTTTAGATATTCAATAACAGTTGTCCATGTAGGGGTTCCGAGGTGGCACGAAGAGATACATCTGTCCGAAATCTAGAGATTTTTCAATACAGATGGTAATTTCCACTCTAAATCAGAATATATTATTTCAAGACAGTGTCCTGGATCAGATGGTTCGCAGTTCAGACACACTGTTTATTACAGATCTGGATCGAGACCCTCTCTGCATGCTGCGAGGAGGGTTCCAAAACGAACAGAGCAACACAAGAGTTTATATACCACACCATGAACTCACACAAATTTAGACCATACCATACAAGGTTGAAACTAGTCTTCCCAGACAGATATCCATCACCCAGAAGATATTACTATCGCCAAGCATGGTGATATCTATATCATGACCTTGACTTGTACAGGCAGAAAATTGAGGCATCCCATGCATGACGCATGTGCACCTAACATGTCCACACTTGGAGCATGCTATACATAGTCAATGTAAAATTTTACTAACAATATCGAAACTTGTCACAGTGACACGATTACATTTAAGTGCTATACTATGATTTTTTTCTCCGGGATTATGCAAATTGCAACCTTAATTACCCATAATTATCATTATGTTCTTTTTATTATTTCTATTCATCCTCTAATCGATATATATATATATATATATATATATATATATATATATATATATATATATATATATATATGTATATTTATTTTGAATGCAGCATGTTATCGTCTGTCCTCATTGGTTGTCTGGTGTGTAACGACCCAGCGAGTTACTCAACCCAGCGTGAGCTGGCGCGAGGATTTAAAACGGCCGTGCACGCGCAGAACGCTGTTGTCTAATTACGTCACCCCGGAGACAGCGGAATACATGCACAAGAACTGCCTTCAAATTTGGTATTGGTTTGTTGATGTATTAATTACATCGTTTCTGGTAGCTTGAACGATACGCCTCGTGGAAAGGAGCAGCGTGTGAGCGGACCATGGGAGGACCTCCCTCACGTCAGGCACCAGATGTGCGAGAGAGGAGGGGTACACACACACACACACACACACACACCCACACACACCAAAATGCTTCCTGGTCAACGTGTGTCCTAACAAACAAAGTGTCGGCGGCTCGGAGTCGCCACTGGATGCTGCTTCTTTGAGCGTCGACGGTAAGTTTCACCTTCTCCGTCCGCTGCGCTAATTGAACTGCGCGTGACGTCGATGTCGCGCGGGAGAATTTTAGGCGTGATGACGTAAACGTAACAAGGTTCGACAATGTGATTCGTTTCCCCCCCCTCCCCTCTAAGCCGCTCTCGTTAAAAACGTTGACTGTCTTCATTTTTATTCATAATGTTTGACTTTTAACTTTGTTTTAAAAGCCTGGGCGCGTCGTGTACCAGGTCAATACGTCGTGACGTGTTTCTCACAGCACTGTTGCTCACAGTGGGCCTCAGCTGTCAGGTGAACAATTGTCTGTGTGGCAAGTGCGAGTGATCCAAGCCAATAGATAACACTTTCTCTGTTGTAGGTGGTGACTCGAAGTCAGAAGAGGTCAGACCTTAAAGGGATAGTTCAGTCAATTTGAAGTGGGGTTGTATGAGTTATGCATAGTTAATATGTTATCTTAGGGAAACTGGACTGCAGCAGTTGCCTTAAAAAACATATATATCTGTTCAATTGTGCGCTAAAGGACGTGAAAAAAGTGCAAACTTAAACGTCCGGAAAACGGAAGCAGTGGAAAAAAATACGCCTTTCGGCGTACAATTGAACGGATATTTTTTTTTAAGGTAAGCATTCAAATATGTGGCGAAAAATACTTTTTTTCAGAAGTCTACTTACGCTACTTCCACTTATTCCTCCAAACTCCATTAAATGACATCGCTGATCACCATCTCCATAAGGTAACATATTAACTATGCATAAGTAACTCATACAACCCCATTTCAAAATCACTGAACTATCCCTTTAAATCATAACAGTCTTTCAGCTCCTGGTACTAATTCGAAAATCACCACCTGTCCACTTACGAGTGTGGGGCCATCGCAAGTTATAATTTCTCAGATGACTATAGGGGGCCAGGACTGTTTAATGAGCTGTGAACCTCCAATTTTACTGTCAGGTATTAAGTGTCTGAAGCTCTGTGGTCTGTTCCAGCAAGTGAAGTTTATTAGCATCGAATGCCATTATGAGCAAATATCATTATAAGTCATTGAGATCCTACTGTTTGCTGTAAGCTGTGAGGAATTGTAATGAGATCAACACTGACTCTGTCAATGTAATAAGGCTTTCACACAGTGAAAAATCTTTTTAAATTAAATACACAGTGCCTGACATTGTTATTTTTCCTTCTGTCATTGAATGCTCTTCGGTAAACAGCAGAGGACAATGCACTAAAATTGTAAATTAATAATGTGGATGTACTTATGCATCTGCATCAGGGTTTCGGATAACTTATCTTTGTATTTTTTTTTTTGTATCATGTATTTTTCTCAAAATACATGCCCGAGACGGAAAGGACTTTGTCTTGCTGTGTATTTTTGTTCACAGTTTATAAGTTCATACTCCCCAGAATGCCCCTTTGTTTTCAGAGACATTAGTGACTGAGAAGAAAGGTCGTCCATTTTGGACAGGGGCCGAGTCTGATTCCATGGGAGAACGGCCGCTTATTTTGCAACGCCAGAAAGCTTGCACGTGATGAAAGGAAACTACAATTTGCTCCTCATCGAGCAGACGTGTAAGTGCTCTGAGAGAGCTGTGTTTTATTTACCCCCCTCTTATCTTTGTTATGGTTATGAATATGATTATGCCAAATGTGGCATGCCGTACAAGGCTTTTTTCTAGAGCCCAAAGTGATTGATATCTCAGAGCGTGTTTTCTTCTGGTGCAGCCGTACCAGGAGGTCAGCCCAGGAAAACAGGGACTCAGAGGTTGCTGAAGCTTTTGAACACCAGTGCCTGACACTGCATCCCACCATCTCTGGTTATGTTCACACATTAACCTATCAAAATCCTTAGAGACGTTCTGTGTGCGCGGCTGGCTGGCTCACATTAGTTTACAGTCTGTACGCAGGGGAGATGGACATGTTCTATCGGGTGTTTTGAGTGTTTACTATCTTTCATTAAGAGAGCTTCTCTCCTCCTATAGGTGTATTTGCATGGAGCAGAACGTTTTCTCGTCCTGTATGGGTTGTGCCTTATACTATAATCACAGAGGCCAAGCCGTTCCCTGGCTCACCTAATCCCAGTTTGCACAGAACAGTCTCCTACCAAAGACACAAGACGACAAGAGACACCAAAGCCTTGTTCAGACTTCAAACATGTCTCTGGCTACACAGGCTGCACAGAGATATAATGAGTTCTCACAGTCACTGAAAAACCAAGATAGGTAGAGATCAGCATGACTGGACTGATTCAGTCGATAATGATTAATGCAAAGTCTTTTTCTGACATTGCAATGAATTGGGGAATGAATAAGAGGATCATTGGATGGAAGGGTGGATTACGACCAATTTTAATGGGTTGAAATAATGACAAAAAGAGAGAAGGGAGAAAGGAGAGATAAACTAAGACTTGAGTTCCACTTTTTTGTTGTTGGTTTTACTTCCTGTCCTTGTCCAAAGTTCCCACCTTTTGGATTCCTTGCCCCGCCCTGATGTGTTTCACCTGTGTCCTATCATCCTTGGCTTCCTTGTGTATTTAGTCTCTTCTCTCCCAGTCCTCTTGTTTATCAGCCCAGTTTGACCTCATCCTTCTGTTCTGCTCCCTGGTGGGTTTTTTTTTTGTTTCGTCCCTACCCTGTTCCTTAGTCCTCTGAGGTTTTGCATTTTCTGTTTGCCAACCTCTCTGACCACCTGTCGACTGGAGAATCTGTAAACCTAATATTGAGATTCAATATTCTTCCCTGGACCTTTTTTCCTAAATACATATTGCCTCCTGAAAGATGGTTAACACATTACACCACCATTAATGTGGGTATATAACATAGACAATAGATATTGTAATTTTTTTCATCGTTACACAATCAAATAATTATGATAGTTTCTTATTGCCTATTATTCCCAAAAGTGAACACTGTTGAGATTGAAAGATTGACTGTTACATCACTATGAAATAGTTCAAGTCAGGTGCTGTATTTTTTTTCCGCCTCCCTGCAACAGAATCTAACACAATGTTGATAATAGTTGCTAGTGGGTTCAGTGTGGTATTTGGTTGTCTCTGTGGTCTGTGATTTGTAGTTCACTGAAACTCAGACTACAATTCCCTTGATGTCAGTCACACAGGCCGTGGTGCTGACTGACAGAGGTGTCCTGCATTCAGGTTAATTTAGTGCTGTTTTGTTGGTCTGGTAAAGAGCTGCATGCATTTCAAACCTGTTCATGTCTTGAAGAAGCTCTCTGACCAAAAGCTCAACAATGGAGAGCAAAACTATATTGTTTGTGTGTGGAGTATAAATTGTGAATGGAGCTTGACGTCAACGGCGGTCAAAGAATGATAGTACGCATTTGAAAGTGAGAGGAGAGATGGGAGGCAAGATAGGGAGTGATAGATGAAGATAAGTTGGTATGGTCTCACAACGAGGAATTCTTTCTGGATATAAGGAGTAGACTTTTCCCTTGCACAACAGTGAGTACTGGAACGTTTGTTACAGAGTGATCTTGTTTCTTTAGTTGGGGGTTTGCATTATGGATTGATTGTAGCCTTAATGCTTCTAAGCTGCCAAACGTCTCTTACTGTCTACAGTGAAGTCTCCCTCTTTAATGTATCGGAATATTTTCCGGTTGTGTGATTTAGATGCCACCGAGGAAATGAAATGCCTACAAGAGGTCAGAGACGTTAGTAAAGTAGCCACAGCATATCTTTTTAGAAAATGGTGAGGAAATTATCTCCCTTAAATGGAACACCAGAACACCTGAGCTGTCCTTGCTATGAAATGCTAAAATGTCCACTGTGAAAAAGGTCTGTTGTTTCGTTTCATTCTGTTCACACGGGGAAGGTAACTTTTTTGTGACCTGAACAACCGCAAAACCCACACAATCTTTTTTCATAGAAGCTAATTTATCTGTATGCAGTACTTTGAATGATGCCTCTTCAGTAGCAGTGAACATACAAAATTTGATTATCTGTTTAAAAAAAAAAAAAATCAAAATCTCATAGACTTAAGTAATGATATTAGCTAAAAATGCTAAACTAATGCTTTATTAATTGTGTCACATTGCATTGCAAACATTTTTCTGTCGGCAAAACACAGTACAAGGCCTTGATTGGATGTGGCTGTAGCATAAGAGTTCTAAATACAGAGTACCTTATGGTTGCGTGGCAGTAATGACCTGCTGTCTGAAAACCTTGTAAAGGAAAAACTGTATATATTGGCTATAATGGTATAGATGCACTGCTATGCTAGAAATTTGTGTTTTTTGATTTACTCTTGTGCTGTGGGGTTTTAGCTCTTTGTGGCTCTGGATGGATTGTACGGTACTACAGAATATTGGGAATGATTTGTTCAAGGTCATTCAAAATCAAAAGTTTTTTTTTAAAGCAAAAACCTGGTGATGAGACTAGCAATTTACATAAATCATTTCACAGTCAACATCAGTAATAACTATTTCCGTGGATTCTCAGTTGAAAGTTTTGGTGCGCCGAGCTGCGGTGGCTATCATTGCTTATGTTGATTACTATGTTTTTCTTCCATCTATTTATCACATCTCCACACCCAAATTACTTTTCCTGGGAAAGACCGACAGAACTTGACATAGGATGTCTTAACATCAATAGCTTTCATGAACTGAGTAAAGGTTACACTGACTATAAAGCAGGTTGGTTGTATGTGGCAAAATGAAGATTTCTGCTGCCTTTCAAGTCATGACATTTCCTTTTGGGTTTTTTCTTCACAACCTCCAAAATGTGTGTGGCAAATACGGGAAAAGAGAAAACGAGAAGCAGAACCTCTTAAATCTCTCACAGTGGAATAAATCACATGCAGTACTAAGGCTGAGAAAAAAACAGGAAATACAGAGAGGAGGATGTGATTATACAGCTCAGGCTGTATTTTGGCTTCACTGTTGGTGTTTGGGTTCAATCAGGGTCTGGTGCTGTAAGTTGCACAGCAGGGCAAGATGGTGCCATGGTTATGATGCAAGAGACAAAGGGAGTGTAGAGAAGGAGAGAGGAGAAAAGAATAGACATGGGGCTCTGTTCCCTTCCAGCTTTGACAATAATTCTTGCAATCAGTGCTGAACAAGAACCTTTTTATTTAAAGGATGCACCCTGCCTGCGCCACTCAGCTCAGCCGTACTCAGCCCAGGAAAATGAGGTGAATGTGTCTGTACCCAGCTGTGTCTTGGCTCAGTGATAGTTTAGTGCAATTAGAGAGTGAGAGACGAGATCAGGAAACACCCAAAGGCTGTGTTGTCACTGCAGAGTAACGTGATGAAGTGAGTGTGGCTGGCAGTGGCCCTCAGAAGGCCCAAGGAGAAATCAGATGTAAACCTGCAGGATTAACAAAACTCTAGAGCTTGTACTGAGTGAACTCGCAAAACATAACACTATGTGCAAGTCAGTTTGTTGTTGGAGCAAAAGGCAGTGTTGCATCAGTGAGATAGTGCTATGAATGAGGTCCAATTGAAACGGTGCATAACCACAGACTTATTGTATATCTGTATCGGTGAAGAGAAAACATGTGATTTTATGCATGTTTCTGAGCAGAGAATAGTGTTATCAAAGGTTAGTGTGGTAATACATTCCTGTACGTATTGATGTTGTTGTAATTTGTCACATTTTTAAAGGTCATAATATTTGTGCATGTTATTTTTTGAGCAAGCATGAGAGCAATCCAAATAGATTTTGCTACTTATCTTTTCATTTTTTTCAGGATTTGGTGAAAAGACCATCCCTAAAATATCCCCTTCATAATTTTTTGTTCCCATTCTTTTTTTCACATATGTTTTCTTTATCCTGCACTTGTAGTTTTACATGCAGGCAATTATCTTGTGTTGTGGGCTTCACATACAACACTAGATATCCCTGATATTTGTCACATCCAAGATATTCTGTATTTCTTTCTACCCACATTGGAGAACCCTTTTCATATTGAATTTATCAAAGATCCTCTCAAATTAGTCTTATACCCTTTATCGAACATCTTCATTATATAGCCCATATTACCAACAGTGGTACCACATGAAGCATGGTCTATTATAGCAAATGTCTGCCCGAGATGAAGCGTGAATATTACCGAGACGTTATCACTTTGCCTCTTTAGCCCAGAAACATTCCTAGTTCATGATGCAGAGTGCTACACGAAGATGTATTGACAGAAACATGACATTGGATTCCTGAGAATGTGTGCAAGTGCACTGTAGTCTGTGTGTTGGCGATATGGACTGTCTATATGACTCATCTGTGTTAGCTTTTGTAATTTACTTCTTATTAAATTATTGCATTGTTAAAAAAACAATAAATAAGTAAGTTAGCCATATTACTATGTCAAAGATATATAAATGAAAATGTAATAGAAGTCTGGATTGATATTTCATATAAAATGAATCAAAATGTGGAGTTCTTGACATCAGACCATGCTCATTTGGGAGCGTCTTTGAGTTGTATCCTCTGGTTGTTAGTACTTGAAAGGTAAGCTAGCTGTAGGTTACATATCTTGTGAACAACTTTATTTCAAGTTTCTAGAAATTAACTTTCGTACTGACCAAAATCCAAGGTATTTCCCAACAAGAGTTTTTAAGGTTTCTTGGGCAGCAAATCACTCCCTCTGCAGCCAAGTCCGTCGTGCAGTGCATTCAGTGCTGTGGTCCAATGGAATATTAATTTTCACAATCAATTTTTTTTTCAGATGGATTGAATTTAGAACATATGTTGAAAGTCCTGTTACAATCCCACAATATAATTTCATTGCTGTTGTAAACTATGCTACTGTAGTTTACAACTGTTGAAAGCTCATTAATCAGACATGCAGAACATATGAAGCTAATGTAAGAGCAGATAAATCTATTTCTAAATCCATGTTTTGCTTTAGTGGTTCAGAAAAATTATGAAAAGGCACCAATTTCTAAACTTTGAATAGATGATGAAGTTTCGCTCTTTTGTGGAGGCATGTGGAGAAATCCAAAGTTTGGTCTGCTGTGCATAGTTATGGTTGGTACTCTGATTGGACACAATTGTTTAAAAGGCATAGAAATACTCTAATAATATTTGTATTTTCACAGCTGTAGATAATGTTTGCAGTACTACATGTTATTTTTATTTTGATATTCCTGTGTGCTGTGCGCTTGTTCAACTTGAAAGCACAATAATTACTTTGGATGTCTGGTCTGTCTCTCACTTTAAAGTGTCTGCCAAATGACTAGATTCATTGTAATGGAACTAATTTAGCCTTTCTAAATGACTTTAGGTATTGTTTTATTGCAAAGGTGGGCAAGGGAAGTAAAAGCATACAGTGCTTTTGGAAACTGTATGATGGAATATCCAAAACGTGCTGAAAACAACTTTTGACCTCTTGATGTTTCTTCAGGCAACAAAACAAAGTTGTGGCAATAGACAGCAACAGACTATTGTTGAAGTGGGGAATGACTCGCGCTGTTACTGTCCCCAAATGTTGTTACTCTTCAGCTGCTCATGAAGTTAACAAGTTCACACCCTCTCAAAAGTAGAAAATCCCCAACTTAAAGAAGTCGATATCAAACATATCATTACCGAGTGATTTTTCGAATGCACATCGATTATAGTATATCACTGGTAAAGTATCTTGGATGAAAATTGCTTTAAAATGTGTTTATTGAGTGATTTTTCATACTAATCGAATTGGATAATCAGAAGTATGACCAAAGTTTGAGTGATGCACAGTCATATGTTTTTTTACATTGTGAGGATATGGTTTCTCGATTTTCATTTTGATTTCATGGTCTATTATTTTAAGACATGGTTTGGAAGTAAATGCAAAACACAGCCATTTCATTATTTATTTCTTGGCAGTGAACACAAAAGTTGGTTTTCAAATTGGTCATACTGTAGCAGGGTCAACTGTTCGTTGTTACCAAATTGTGTATTGTTCCAGAGTAAGGTTAATGCTAATATACAGTTCAGTTCAACTATTTCTTCTTAAACCCTGAACAATAAAAACATAAAACAAAATATATGTATAACTTGGAGCTCTGAAAATAGAGCCATATAGATTATATGTTATTCATTTGTATTATTAAATTGTATAAATTTTCAGTGCAGTGCTCTCCTCTCTAAGTTTTTTGCCTCTAAAATGGAAGTTGTTCCTCAAAATATTCACCAAGTGGTTGCTCATGGTGGGAATTGTTGTCAGTGTAAATAAAGAGTACAGTCTAGACCTGCACTCTATGAAAAGTGCCCCGAGATAACTTCAGTTATGATATGCGGCTATATGAATTAAACTGACTTGACTAGACTAGGTTTGGCCAAAATGTATAATGGAAGCACTCACATCGATGTATTATGACAAGCTACAGTATGTGATCCAGGTCATTACTGACCAGGGCCTTCATTTTGAGACCTACACCCAGACCTATGAAGTCACTGCATGTGTTGAGTGAATGTATTTTGATTAGACATTAGATCTCGGTCATTACTGATCCAGCTCTGTGTTAGTTCTATATACTATTTCATCTCTCTCTGCTGTGATTGCTTCCACATGTCAGGCCCCCGGCCTCACAGGCCCACACAGGTCTGTAGTATCTGAGTTTCTGTGGGGTTCAGGAGCCCCTGTAATGGGCTTAGACAATCATAGAGTCCTCCTGGATGCATCAGTAGAGGGTACGTGGAAGCCTGCTGATGAAGAGGTTGGCTGCTGGGTGGGTGGTGGGATAATGTGAGAACTGTTGGGGGAGCAGTGGGAGAGGGGCATGGAGGTTAAATTGAGGAAAGAAGGGGATTTGGGCAGACACACTGTCTGATGCTGATGAAAGAAATTTAGGTCATGGGGACGCCACATGTATATGTAAACATCTACTACATACTCACTAAAGGTAGTGTAGGTATGTGTTTCCATTTAACTGCACATATATTTGTGTTTTGCGTGTGGTAAAGGTGGATTACCAGCGTTTAGTGTGCGTGTTTGGCTTGATGTTATTTGAGAGAATTCAGCAAAGCCCTTCACATGATGGTTCTTAGAGACAGGATATGTTTCATACATTCATAATAAGCACAGAGGAGCTCTGGCTGTCAGTTCTACCCCAGGTGGAGTGTACATCTGCCCAAATGATCTGTGTCGGGGAAAAGCACAGGAGAAATGGGGAAAACAGCTGTGGGTTTTGTGAACACACAGAAACAGTCACACCACGATTTTCCATAGCAAAACGGCCTGCAGAATGATCAAATGACAAACAGTTTGGCAATTTCTTCAGCTCATCTTTCTGGCTCGCTCTCCTGGTGGTGGTAGGAAGCCAAAGGCATCAGTGGTGAAGGATACCCCAAACAAGAGGAGAAGGAGAGGAAGAGGCCGACGAGGGGGATACATTTAAATAACCGTATTTAATTTGTGGAATCTTTTTGGACAGAGGGACTATTGTTTTTTCCAACTATATTGCTGACTGATTTGAGTAAGGTCCCTGAGCCAATAGGACCTTTTGTTTTTGTTTGACACTTCTCAACGTGTATGTATAATCATTTGTAAATGACAGTGAGTTGCATCTCTCTGACCTGGCTGTGTTGCATACCCAATCCATGATCCACAATCAATGCCTTTCTTTGTTGTAATCATAATTTCTATCTTTCATGATGCAGAACATTTGTTGCCACACCTTTTTTTTGTTTACCCTCTTACTATTTTGTTAGGTTACATAGATAATCCGTTGATTATCACATATTTTATGATTACAATCCTGAAGAAATGCTCAACTCTCCATGAATGGCTCCATTCTCAGATAACGATGCTCAGCAATTAACAAACCAGCTGAGACTAGCAAGTGAACTTCGTCATCCAATCTGACAGAAAGAGACTAAAGATATTTGGTTTCTTGGGCGCAAAAAACCCCAAAACATACCTTTTGTGATCCGCCTTTCGGCTTCCACTGTTCATGGTAAACCGAGAAAGATGTTCACAATGATTTGATAAGAACCAAGTGTTACACAGGCTTTTGGCAGTGGCTCTTCTGCTCGGGTGTCACTAATTTGCACTGGCACGTTGCTCGAGAACCGCAGAGCATCCTCATGTGCAGCCAGTGTTGCTGCTGAACCCAGTCTCCTCTGTCAGTTCCAGAGTTGCATCCCTGTGTCTGGTGAGGGAAAGTTACAATTGTGTGGACCCTGAAAAAAAAGAGGCCTGTGGGCCTTTGAAAATAACAACTTTGTGATATTGCACACTGAGTGCAGCCAATTCCCCTTGATTCAAACCATGCACATGAAACAAGATAATACGTTTTCAAAATCGTCTGTGAAGAACAGTGTTTGTACTGTTGCATTCTGTCGGTGAGACCCGAGGGTCTGACTGAAAAGCTCATTTTGTGGAAGGGGACCCATTTGCTTCTATGAATATTTAGATGGCGAAACCAAAGTGGTTTTAAACAAACAGTGCCTGTTTGTTTCAATGCACAAACACAGTGTTGACAATCAGATAAAGATTATACATGACTTTAGAAGCAGTTAACCATCCACCTGTGACACTCCATCCCCCACATACATTCTTTTATCCGCGAAACTCATCATCATCTTCATGGTCCATGATAACAGATTTTTAAGACTAGTAAACAGCTAAAAACCTGCCAAAAGCCACCTTTTTTATTTTTGCCATTTCCTTTCCACCTGTTAGTGATCAGTTTTAAGTGTCTCACGTGTTTCTCCAGCTAATGAGTTCATGGCTATTGGCAGAGAGGAGCATGTTTTTCCCTAACCCTTGTTTGCCACCATTTTCCCCCATCCCCCTGTCCTCTTTTAGACACAGATGTATGCTGTGGCTCTTCTTGCAAACATATTGCATAGCTTGTGTAAGTGTCTCCACTACTGTTCTGTAATTGAACCCAATGCCTTCCATATGTGGTTGTCCGTAGGTTCCTCCCCAGGATTATCAGAGATGGAGACCCTGAGATGGCCAATGAGCATCACCTTGACTCGGTAGTGTCCTTGTTTCTTTTTGCAGAAAAATATTTCTAAAATGGTTGGTCCATGAAAGACAAATCAACACACAGTGCAAGCAGACGATTAACATAAGGAAGAAATTCTATGTTTGCAGTTTTCACTTGATGGTCTGTGATGTATTGACTTACCATCAGCTGTCCATGTCTTCTCAACACTTAAACATTGTAGTTTATTGACTTAAACAAAATCCATTCATGATCATGGTGCATGTTAAGCTTCCAGTGTTGAATCCAGTTTAATGAATACTCTCAGAAAAGGAGTGCACTAATTACATTTCCACAAGCCACATTGCTGTGTCAGGCGATTGAGATTCACCATTAAAAGTCAATGTTTTTATGTTTTGATTTCATTGTCCTCTGGTTATGACCCTTTTGTCAGAAATATATCAGATTGTCACTCTCCAGCTGGACCGAGTTCAGTTGGAATTAAAATGGGGTGCCTAGCTGTTCTGTAATATGAGTCATTGTCAGCATTTCCACTAATATATCACTCTATGCTGCAGGCGGGGAAGAGAGTGTACTTTTGATACTTTCTCTACACTAATCAAAGGACCTCGCATGCTCTCACAAGTAACTGTCTATCATTTTCTTGCTCACTTTCTTAAACGTGGCACCATTTGGATGGTTTACTGGGAATGTTATTGTCTGAAAGTAAATCCGTGAATATTTTTAAGAAAATGTCCCTGCCCGGTTGATAACATGGGCCAGGAGATTCAGAGCAAACAGTGAAAGGCATCACTTCAAGCCTCTTTGTTTTCATTGGCTCCCTCACACTTTGAGGAGCTCTTGTATTGTATTGACACGGTTGCCAATTGCCTTTTTTTTTTGCACCATTCCAAAACATTTCTATCTTTTTCTTTTTATATTTCTGGTGAACATGGAAATCACATAAATCATATTTATTTAATTGGCTGTTGCTGTGCTTCTAGCACACATAAAACTTTAAGCTTTTTAAACTGTCTTTAAACTATCTTTCATTGATGTATCCGAGTGTGTAACAAATGAATGTCTTGAAAAACATTGTTTTGTCTTCCCTTGTTCCTGATAGGAGGGTGTGACCAAGCAGCAGAGATCAGCTGCTGAACAATGTACAACTCATACAGAAACTCAAACAGTAAGTGCAGAAATATTTGAGCAAGTCATTGCACTTGAATTGAATCCATATGAAGTATTTTGGGTTCTAAATGTACCGTATGTACAGTAATGCTGCACATATACAGAGAAGAATTCTCAATACAAGTGAAAACTGTCGGTAGTCACAGACAAAATGTTTTGAATAAATATTGTAGGATCGTACAATTGTAACGATCTAGATGATGTTTTGTTTGAGCAAAGGATAACATTTGAAACTGATATAGGGATATTGGCAATAAATTAAGTTCTATTAAATTAATGCCCGCCGACGGACGGGCGCGAGGCTCGTGGTTGCTGTTTTACGCATCCTCCACGTCCTCGCGCTCTCTCTGCTCGTCGGCTGGCTCTCCTCCCCCCGTAATGTCCTTCTCTTCCCCGCCTTTCCCCTCTCTGCCCCCCGTCGGGCCCCGCACAGGGTCGGGCGCGGCTGCCGGTGGAACCTTTTTTAGTCTCCGCGCTGACCGCGCCGCATGCTTTGCGCAGGGGATCCCGTTCGCGGGCGGAAGAGTCCCGGTGCGGTGGGAACTCCCGAGATGCTCCAGAGCGACGTGAGCCTTGTCTCTCTCGACCCAGGGAGGCGAGCCACGGCCTTGGACATAACCCCACTTTGACTAAGACCTCAGATCAGACGAGACAGCCCGTTGAATTTAATTCTATTTAACTATTAAATTGAGGGAGCAAAAGTAGTATCGGCTCTAAATATCGGCTCAAGAAAATCGGCAGTCCGTATCGGTCATCGGCTAAGGCTGATGAAAAAAAAATCGGTATCGGGATCGGCCGTAAAAAATTGGGATCGGTCGATCCCTAGTTTTGGGTACATTTGATTTTATATCCCGAGATCTTCCCAAATCTCTGCAGTAGATCCAGGAAGTGCAGTAAACGCTGTGCTTGGTCAAATATATACTATATACATAAAAAAGTAAGTCATCTGCATATTTTATGACTTGTTCTACCTCTGGTTAGAATGGATTGTCTCTTAAATGGACCAGTGTGAACCACAAGGCATTGAGTGCATCAATGCAATTAGATTTTGGACCTGATCTATAGTGATACAGAGAAAAATATCCAAAGGCAACAAAGACCTTCTTAAAGCAGCACCTTCGTGTTTTTTCAGAGATTTGTCGTTCTCATGTGCTGCTTTTGTTTCTTTATTGTGGAGATTATCTCTGTCCCGTCTTATCTTTGCAAGGTTGAACATGCTGTTTGGACAGGTCGGTGTTGTACTCGAGCCACGATTAATCTCTGCTAGTATCAGCTCACCTCATCCACTGACAGACTACTATCTGGAAAGTATATGAGCCTGCATGCCTCTCTCCATGTGCATGTGTTTGCATGTGTTTATAGACATGCTGGTATGTACGTGTAAATAGCTTTTTTAGCAACATGAGTCATCACTGTATAGGTTTGCCCGTTTATCTGTTTTTACTGTAAACTGTTTGCAAAGGTTGCATATAGAAATGCATTCCTGAGATTCATTTTGTATTCAAAGGTTTGGGCGAATACACTGCATGCAGCAATATCTGCTCTCATAAGGAAATGGCAGGTGTTTGGAGAACTTTTATCAAAGTATTGTGGTATAGTTATGTTTGTGTTTGCCTGCTGTCTCTTGGCTCTCTCTCTTCGTGCGTGTGTGTGTATGTGTATGTGGACCACCCAAAGCCTTTGAGGTCATAATAATAACAGGTCCACTTCCTTTCTGCGATTATGGCAGAGGTTCCAGTTGAGGGGCAGCAGATGGGATAGAAGCTATCAGTCCATATCACAGCAACAGCAGCCTTTCTGTTTAGTGGACTAGTCGCAGCTGTGCAGCAGTTTATTCCCCCCCCCAGTGCCATTATCTATATTTGCAGAATCCCAAATAAACTGTCACAGCCCCATATTTAGATTGAGAGGGTTGATGTTCTTCAAAAGCACCTGCATAGCTCAGAGTGTTAATCCGTCTTACAAAATATGTGCAAGTTGGATGTTGCAATTAATCATTTTTTGTCTAAATCGTCTATTGCAAAATGTGGTCTGCTAAAAAATCTTCTTACTGTGTATGGTTGCTTCTTTTTTTTGCTTCTTCTGTGTAAACAAATTCCTCTGGTTAGACGACATTTTCGTTTTTGTGATTATTTTGTGATTCTTCCTCTTCCCGGTGAGCAAAAATACACTGTGGTAATTAATATGATAATATATGTGGTGGCATAATTTTTTCCAGGCATTGCTGCGAGCAATGTTGAATTGAGGTCCGAGTGAGGTTTCAGCTGGAAATACTGAAGACAGGCCTCGTACAGTGTGTCTCTGTCGGTGCTTGGCCAGTTAAAGAGTGGAAATAATATTTGTTTTTTGGAGAAAAGAGCACTTTGCCCACAGCGAGAACTATTATTATTTGCCCAGATAACTGAGAGAGAATGCTGTTTTCACCTCAGTGTAGTGTTTACTCTGTGTTGACCAGCCTATGTTTAAAACAGTTTGGGACCACCATCAGCTCCACTACAACTATGTTTTACTGATGAAGCTGGATAGACAACCCAGCATGGTAACACACATTGTATGGGAACCATAGAAACTGTTGTGTAGATTCGCCCGTTGATTCATTTAACCGCACAGTTTAGCCTCAGGAATCAAGTGCACTAATGTGTTTGATCAAAAGGAAATTCCTGAAACACTGTTTTTCAAATTACTCTTCAAATTGCTTTCTTAGCACCCAGACTCTTATATAGGCTGTTTATGTGCGAGGATCTGATTTATGATGTTAAATGGCAGTGGAGCATTCATTTGTGGTAAAACTGTGCAGTATACTACCCAGATGCCCATGGCTGCCAGTCACCCAGTCTGTCTAGACAGGGTAAACACCAGGCTTTGTAGACCTGCCGACTGACAATCACTGATGATTGGGTTTGTGGGGTATGAGAGGCCGGGTCAGTTAAAATGACTGACAGCCAGTTGTGCTCTTTGTCTGTGTTTGGTGGGGGGCTGTAGTGTTCAATGTGGAGCAATGGCTTCATCTCTTTATTGCTGGTGTAAAACACCTTCAGTGAGGAGAATGAGAGGGCTCCACCTGCACACACTGGTAAAAAATGATCGATGCAAAAATTGCTCAGGAATGTCATGTGGATGGGAATAAAGTGACATTAAAGGCATTTATGTCTTGCTGTTGTGGGTCATGAGGACCATTTCCCACAGCCAACAATAATGCCAATAATGCAGCTCATGAATCAGACTTTGAAGGCAGATAACAAAGGACCTTCCCAGGGAAGAGTCTTGGTTTTGATTTGCTCCAAGATGCTATGATCCCATGTTTCCCTTGCTAATGCTCGCTGCTGTACAAATTTGCTGAAGACTGGGGATTGTTATGGTAATTACTTTTGTTGTTATTTATGTGTTGTGCTCTTGGAGTTGCTGTGAACTTTGGCGGGGGCTGTATCCCCCGGGGCGCCATGGAATCTCCTTCACAGCAATTGCACTGGATAACTGGTATTCATACTGAGAGTAGTACAGAGATACAGATGTCTAGACACCCTCATACATTTAAATACACACAAATGTTGTTTTGTTGTGTAGTTTCTCCCAACAAATGTATGCCTTTCTTTATATTATTGCATGCAGTGAAATTAGAAATTTATTTGAGTCACAGACTGATATTACATATATACATCAGCTTTCGAAGAACTAAAGTATTAGTTGCACTGTCTGCGTGATGAATGTTACCATGCACATATCTGCCTTGAGAGTGAGCGCTTTAATGGGCAAGGAATGAAATTTTCTGCTGATTGAAGCAAGATGCTGAAACACATCTTTTTGTATGCACCACTCCTACAATTGTTCCTTGACGGGGCGACAAAAAAGGCATCTGTTTTTAAAGAATGGATAAGCAAAACAAACACAAAAACACATTCTGGCAGTGGGATAGCGTGCCAGGAAAATGTTTTGGTTAATGGCCAAGACTTTAACATAGTGAGTCACTGAGTAAGCAAAAGCTCTGAGCTCTGAGTTATCAGTTTAACCACAATGCCAAAGGCATCGAAAATCCTTTTTGCACATACAACTTTAGGATGTATTCTATGTCTCTCTATAGTTGTGCTTTTCAAGAAAATAAATCTTTCCCAGTGTGCGTGGGAAGATCTATGAGAGTCAAAGATCAGATCCACTGAAATCTCCTTTCCTGTCTCCTTTTCCCTTGCGGAGCTTTGTGTGCCAGCCTCAGTCTCCGTTAGACTGATGGGAAGAGGAAGTGGAGGTGAATGAGGAAAACAGTGTGTGTGTGAAGGAGAGAGTCGGGGCATTTCTGCTATACTTTGAAAAGCAGTCTTAAGTTAGCACATTGAAGTGACACTGAGATATTAGTGTGATTTTCCTTCGGCTGAGGGTTAGCAGGTTCATTGCACATTGCAGCTCTGTCTACTGTGGGGCCTGTGGGGCTTGGTGTTGGCAGCCTTTACAGCTTCTTAATGACACTTGGCACAAACCGTCAAGACACAGGTTTGTCCCAGGTCAATAGAGATCACCTTGACAGTTGTACTCACAAAAAACGTGAGGGCAGAATTAGGGATTGAACGATTCACACATGCCTACACATTTGCGTATGCTAAACCAATTGAACCTCTGCAACCTAACCAGTTGATATGATTTAATATAAACGGGGTTTAGTTTTGAACCCTTTTTTTCTAATGCTTTTTTTAGACAGTCCTGCAGAAATTGAAAATTCCTTCCATTCATGTGTACTGCACAAGACGGAGCAATATGTCTTTTGTCCACAAGGGGGTAGACATTCAGCGCACTTCTAATGCTCTTTCCCACTGTCAAAGCCTTGGATCAGTTTCAGGAAGTGATGGGGACACAATGAATCCTATCTGACTTTGTTTCATCTCAATGTGTCTTCCTGCTGTGTTTTGGTTTTTACTTTGAGCACTGAGTTGTGTTGAAAGTCCTTTAAATGCACACGGTGCATGCAATTATACCCCCCAATAGCCTAAACTGCACTTCAGCGCAACATAGCGTGACAGAAAGGACTTGACATTCAAGAGGACCCAGTCATTACCTGTAAGGACCTGGTTATTACCCAATCAGCCTCTAGTTATCTTTGTCATTTCCTCAATAGTTCCACCTTTAACCCCTTAAGTAGCAGACAAAGGATGCTTCTGATTATTATATTTTACAATGCTACGAGTGACAAATGTCCTTTAGAATATATTTGAAAGTGAATGTCAGAGTGGGAGATTATTTAGTGACCATTTGCACATGCTGCATGGCAGCATGAAGGGAAATTGGGATTAAGCTGGAATTTCAAATTGTTACACATCTTGAGAAGATCAGCGTTTGTGACTCTCAAATCCTCTTTTCATTCATTACTTAACAACTTTTTTTCTTTCATGCAAACATAATGTCCTCATCAGTTATCATGACCCTCATCAACTTTGAATGGGAGGGGGAAATTTCCACATTTGTGTTTCTCCGACAATCGAGTATAGTGTTCATCTTATGTTGGTTCTGCCAATACACGTACACAAGCTGAACCGCAATCGGGGAGAAAATTGATAAACAATTTGAAGTACATGAATGTTGTTTATTGTAGACAAATGAGTCTTCACAGCCGGGGATGTTTGGTGTGATTTTTGCAATAATAATCATAGCTGGCTTTGTTTCCAGCATCATGAGGCTTCTAATCAGTTTTTTGTTAAATGTCGTTCTTGCCATGATGGCACACACATGCAAGCACAAAAAGGATTTAATGGACGCTACATTGACACTGGTTCAAGGCTACACAATAGATGTTAAAACCCCCATTGTCTCACTGTTTGCACTTTAGTATAATGTTAGTTGTGTTTTTGTTTTGCTTTACATAGTTCAGATACCATGATATGACATATACAGACAAGTGACATATTAAAGGAAAACGCAACCTTACCAAGTGTGCTAATAAAGTGTCGGGGCACCACGAGCTGCCACAACAGCTTCATTGTGCCTTGGCATTGACTTGACAAGCCTCCGGATCTCTACAGGAGAGATGGGACACCATTCTTGCAAAATGTGAGACCTCATTTGGTGTTTTGATGATAGTGTTTGAGACCGCTGTCGAACATTTCTGTCCAAACCTACCCACAGGTGTTCAGCTGGGTTGAGATCTGGTCCACAGAATAAGATTTTTCATACTTTCAGTGACACCTTGAGCTCTGTGTGAAGGCATTCCCATTCACACACACATGTATCTCAACTAATTTATTGCAGGTTTTCCTTTAATTTGTCAGCCGTCTGTTTGAGTTCATGTCATGTGATCTGCTTGTAGGTCAAGTGAATGTTTTGAAATATTTTGAGTGTGCATGTCGTGTGGGTGCATGAGATAACTGATTTATGGACGTGTCTGCAGATATATGAGGCCCTGCACTTATATTATTCACTCATAATATTCAGCCGCTCTGTTTTCTCCGTTTCGTCAGATGCTCATTCCTCCACCAGGATCCCACCACGCCCCTGCAATCATATTTCTGCCTCGTGTATAAGCCCTAAACATTTTTGTCCTATTGTTTCTGGAACCACAATTTTCCTATTGTCCCTTCACTCTCGGTCCATTGTCACACCTTCCAACTTAGACTCTCAAGAGAAATTTGTTGGATTGTATTGACAAGATTCAAGCATGTGTTGGCTGGATCATACTGGCAGTATACTGGACTATGGGTTCAAACCAGGGGCGTCTCCTGCAGTACGTGAAGGTGGCCTTTTTAATCCCTTAGAACCAGTGGCTGAGGAGATGGACAGACAAAGCCTGGATTTAGCTGCTCTCTGTTGAAAAATTAAAAAAAATCCTTTGTTCTCTAAAAAGGTCTTGAACCAATACAGTTAAATGTATTTATTGCCCCATATATCTATCATTGAATGTCATTCTTAAAAGGGGCATATTGTTTTTAATGTGACCTACTTTGACCTTTCTCGTATGACATCCTTTCATCAAGTTTCAAATTATCGCTCGAGGCATGAACTCACTTTGAAAACACACTGTGGAATTTCTGCTACCAGTCCACTAAATTTTCTGATTTCATACCCATGAAGCAAATGCCATTACAGTTGACGAAAGGTACGTGCTGTAGCAGTATATCATACTTGTTTGCGATTGGATTTTCACCGTAAAGACACTGGTATGTTTGTAATAAGCCTAATCCATCTTCATTTGTGTTTGAACTTGCTGAACTTTTCAGATTCAAGCTCTGCTCACACATCAGAAAGGCTGGAAAAGTGCCATCTCTAATTCACTCAGCTTTTCCATTCATGGTCCCCGTTTAAAGCTGCTCTTGAATCATGATCTCAGTTAGGTAAAAAACAATCCTTTTTTCACATGAGTATATCCGCTGTGATGGGCTGCTCAATACTTGTCAGATATGCGGAGCAGTATAGAGTGTATATTTTCAGAGATAGTCGAGTGCGAGGCACTCATCCGTCCGTCACTAGCTATTGTTCGCCTGTCAGTCCTGGAGCAAAACTTGACTTGGAGTGTACAGTATATTAGAATACATGAGCATTCATACATATTCTCCTCTTCACTGATCGCTGGGGTTGGACAGTCTGCACATCTCTGACCCCGATTGTGTTGGTCAAAGCGCTCACATTTGCAGATAATGTGAAGTTCACCAGTAGACACTGGGTGTTGCTGGACCTCGACTAGGTTGGGTTAAACCAAAAGAGAAGGGAAGATAAATCAAGTATGGAAGAGTGACCTGCTGGTTGAGGTCAAATTTTAGAATGACCTTCTGTGATAAATGGTCGTAAATATTATTTGAGAGTGGACTTGCAGTGAGTGAGATCACCTACTGTGTTTGTTTTGGAGTGTTAAAGGAACAATACGTTCTCTATTCTCCCTCAGATGGAATTTGGAGTGAGGTCTGTGGCTCAGGAAGATCCAATCATTCCATTGTTATCTGGACGAATTATGGTCGCGTTGTTGTCCTTCGAAGACAGATGAGAGACTGAGTGCACCTGGACAAGGGTCCGCAGCTACAGTGGTCTAGTGACTATTGACTACAGTGAAATATTCCTGGAGCAATATTACAGAGGGTTATGTAAGAGGTGGAGGTGGAAATCGCCTCAAGGGGTGTGTATGTGCTAATGCAAAAATACTGAATGCATGCCATAATGCTGAGGCTCGGTGGGAGAGAAGGTGAAGTATTTTTGTCATCTGTCAAACATTGGCATGATGATCGCTGAAGTAAAGACTTGGATCAGACTAATGCCAGATTTTTTTAATCCATGAATAGCATGGGAAATGGAAAGAATAGAGAAAAAGAGGAATACAGATGACCAAACAGCGACGTTAATATGAGAGGGACTACTGTGGAACTGTGTTCGCTCATGTAACTAAGTGTTAAGAGTGGGTATCCATTTACCTGTCAGTCATATAAAGACCTGTGCAGTCCGGTGGGTGTAAAGTAATGGGGACTTATGGAAAATGTCATTTAGCTTTCATTTAAGCGCTGCCATCCTCCCTTTTCCAGCTGGCATAAATCGTCATGCACTTAAATATCAATGTTTGCAATTAAATTGTAAAATGCTGTATCAATTTCAGTTACTATTTTTGTTCGATGCTACAGTTTCGGGCATGACTCGAGGTAGGACTGTCTGTTACTTTGACATCATGACTTGTGAGGACAGTAGAGGGTTAATGAGGGAGACCAGCTCCACTGCCTTGTTCTGTCACAGATTTGGGTTTGGCTGGACACCAGACTGCAGTCTGACATTCTGACATCATCTGTTTAGGAAAATTATGACAACAACAAAGTGTCTTTTGTTATGATGGGGCCGTACAGATTTAAAAACCATATGTAATGTTTCCCCCATCAAACCCACAATTTATCAACTCGTGCCAGTTCTTACTCTTGGTTGGTCTTAAAACAGTGAAAGCCCTTTAATAGTTCTCCTTTGACATGTATGTGCAGACAGTGCTGCTACATGCAAGGACTCGTTGAGGTAAAAAAAAAGGTCAAACAAAGTCATGGCTGCCATCAGGAATATGATTTAATATTTGTTTTTTTGTGAGCCCCATCTTGTCACAAATTGCTAACATACTCATTAAATACTTAGTCAGAACAGTGTGGCACATGTATATACTATACACATATACATAGTCAGCAGACGTAAAGCCAATGTGCCACCTCATGAATTCAATAAACACTATATGTCTGCCTTTGCCGCTTTTGTATGAATCAGATCCAAACTGATGCTCCATTCATTAACATCTCTTTGCTGGAATTGTTCACATGCCCAAGTTAAGCCCAGAAGTTTCACTTTTATGTGATTTGATTTGACACATGCTTGCGAAAAAGTGCATTGAGATTCCTATGATTGAAATGTGCTGAACATAAATTTTGCTCTCAGAAACAAAATAAAAGAAGTTATACTATAAGCAAAAATGGAGTCCGGAACCAAACTGCGCAGCAGCGGAGGACCCTGGTGACAAGCCACAGCACATGTTAAGAGGCAGCTTTGTGCACTGACAGAGGTCAAACTAGTGTAATCTGGATTACTAGCAGCGTGTTCTTTATTGTTGTGGTTGGTGAAAATCAGGCTGCATAGCCAGCTAGTGTGATTAAATCCCACTGAGCAGAGAGGGGTCTCTAGGGCCCATTCATTGAGGAAGCAGTGCAGCGCAATCAGTGATATTTAATAGTGCACACTTACATGACCTTATTTCTAGGTGTTTACCTCGTCTGTGTCTCCCAATTAACAATGTGTGGAGCGTGATCTCAGGTTTCAAGAATGAGATGGTTTGATTTTCAATATGATGTTTATCCTTGGTTAACTCTGTGTATGTTCAAGTGACGGAAGCACATATTCATGAAAGTGTTCTATTTTGTGTTTGGCACAGAAATTAAAAAATATTTATGTATGTGTGTTGCACAGAACTGCTCTATTCATTTCAGCTTAAAAACAGGTTTTGTGTACTGACTGTTTTTTTGAAAAGACAATAACTTTGTCTGGTCAAAGCAAACCTGTGTCAGTATTAATTTGGATTAAGTTTCATGAAAAGTGAATTACTTGTTTGCTGACAATGGTACTTAATTTAAACTGGCGAAGGCAGCTCTACAAATGAGGTGGATGTTTTTGGTATTATAGATGTATTTAAAAGGTTATGTGAATATGGCTTTGTTTGGAATGCGTGCGTGTGTGCGTGCGTGTGCGTGCGTGTGCGTGCGTGTGCGTGCGTGCGTGCGTGTGTGTGTGTGTGTGTGTGTGTGTGTGTGTGTGTGTGTGTGTGTGTGACAGAGAGAAAGAGCGAGATAGAGTGATGATAAGGCTTTCGGTGACATATGTAAACAGACTTGACATTAGGGCCCCAGCAGTCATCAGAGGTGCATCTCTCAGACACGCTGAAGTGTCAGCCTTTGAAGATTATGACATGCAACGCAATAACACAGATCTTTTTTCATGTTGTTATTACTGTTTTTTTCTCTCAATGTATTGGGGCTCTGCACATGGAAACTATTAGCCTGAGGGCTTAGGAGTGCTTTTCCATAGAGAGAGTAAGGGGCTGGAGACCATCTATGCATTAAACCCAGGAGCTTGTTTTTCCCTGAAGCCCCCTCTCTGTGGTGTTGAGGAGGGCCTGGTTTTATTTTGAGGCTAACCATAAAGAGTTTGAAACCTGACTAAGCAGTAGTTATAGTATGCATAGTCTTAAAAGAAAATGCCACTTTAATGTTGTGTATAGGGTTATTTAATGCATTTATTATTCAAACTCTGTCCTTTGCCATTCCTCCACCAAGATGACTTCACCCCTCAGCAGAATGAAGTCCAGTGCTTCCTAGGGATGGGTATCGATACTGCTTATAGATCCGACACTTAAACGGTACCCTTATCTATTCTTGTTTTCGTTGTAGCAGAAAAGTTCAACAAAATGAGAATAGGATTGAATGGACAAATTATTTATATCTCGTACTGTACACAGTACATTCTTGAACAACGAACAGCACTATTTTGAACAAATAACTAATATAAAGTACATAATGTTGAGTGATGGGACTAACAAAGGAAAAAAGTAACAACTCAATATATGCAGACAGACTATTGCCCTAAGCTCTTTGACTCTGTTGTAAAGGTTTTATAGGCCTTTTAGGGCCTGTGTGTGTTTGTTTGTATATATATATATATATATATATATATATATATATATATATATAACACACCTCTCGTAGAGGACCCGAGACACACCACCCCCCTGAGAGGTGTGATTTAAAAAAATTTTTATACACACATACCCCGCCGTTACCGCCTTTAATTTCAAAACATTTGTTGTGCCAACGAGCATTGTCTCCATCGATTTTGGTGAAGTACAACCAGACTTTTGACCGTTTCGATCTCTCCGTCTTTGCCACTTGGAGCAGGTCTGCATGTTTCTGTATGAGCTGCGTGTGTGACAGACAGGCAGTGAGAGCTCGCCCCGCCCCCCCGCACAAGACAGGCTCCGACACACAGTTCTCTCCTCAGGATTGGGAATAGCGATCGTTAGCAGCACCTATGACAGTTTTTCTGTGCTATGGTCTTTCATAATTTAGCCCCAGGGCTGGTTTAATACAGGGTTTCGGTGCCCATCCCTTGTGATTCCTGTCACTTTGTGCACCTCATCTTTCCATCCCTAGCCGGACTTCACAACTAAATTAATATTCAGCTTTGTCAGGATGGAATGTCAACCATCTCTTGCCTCTCAATTCAGAGCCATCTGTGTTCTTCCTTGCCCGAGATGATCCACCTAGCTCTGCCCGGCTGCTGGAGTCAGTGGTCCAGACTCTGCAAGATTGTAAAGAAGAGGAGAGTCATAGAAAACCCATCTGGACTCCATCAGGTTTTGGTAAATAGAGCCAGATCCTACATGGAGCAGTGGAGCCAGACCCTGGCTCCCACCCACCATCACAAAAGAATTAACTCAAACCGTGTGCAAAAATGCAAATCTGCTCAAAAGTTGATGTGCATGCTATCATCCTTGGGCCATTTTAGTTTAGTCCTAGAGTTGTGGAGAACAGAGGAATTATAAATCTTCTCCAAGGTCACATCAGATGTTTTCATTTTGTCTCTTTTGTGAAGCATTAAAACGGTTTTAATATCGTTTGCTTCTTTACTGGCCTATACTTTTGCTAACCTGCACCTACCACACATTAGCAGGTGCTTATCCTCACCATGCCTCAAGTTAAAAAGGGTTTGGTTCAAACATTCATCAGAGAGAGCATTAGACCCACAGTGGTGTTCAAAGGGAGATGGAAAGGTGTTGTTGCACTTGAAGTATATGAGATTAGGTCATATTTGTAGGCTGCGAACTGAGTTGAAAGAATTGGATGATAAGAACAACTTTGGTGGTTCTTAACACGGGTCCCCACACAATTAAACTATTTTACCCCAGAACAAACGCTTCTTAATCATTTTGATGGTACGCTGAGAACGGTGCTTCTTATATTCCCACTCCTTGATCCAAACACCTGTTGTTGCTATATGTAATGTTGGTGAGCGGAAAAATATCTTCCGTAAGAAGTGCCTGACTGAATGATAGTATTGACTGAATGATAGTCCGCGGCTAAAGCTTCCCAAATCTGGCCCAGCAAGTTCAAGAATAGTGCAGACTTATAGATTGGCATAATAAGAAATAGAAGTCAGTAAAAAACTCTCTCTTCATCTCTGGAATGCAGCTGAGAACCCTTTCACATATCAAGAATTACAAATGGAGTTTGGCATGTTTCTTACAGCGACAGCACTTCCGCTTTGGGAAGGTGGGGATCATGAGGAATATACTCAGTTTGGTCCTAGGACTGTTTCGGTGAGTGGGACGATGCAGTCGGATCAACGGTCAAGCAATTGACCAAAATTCCTTCCCGCTCGGACTCGGAGCCTAATAAAAATAACTGACCACTTGTGGCTGAAGAGGCCGCTGTTGCTCAGCAAATCAGTGTTGCTTTATTGCCAATATTGGAAAATCATGACTTGGGCGTCTCCACCTGGATCTCTGTGTATCTTGCATTAAGCTGTGAGGTATGTCAAAAGGACGTGGAAGGAGAATGAAGTACAATGGCAGGTCTCTACACGTTTTCCGATCATACCTCTCTTTCTTTTCAGCCCTGCAATCACAAAAAAAACATCCCTTTTCTTTCACTGCTCCATCTCCTAGCAGATCAGGGGTCTGGGGTGTATTTCTTCCGGCTATCGTATACCAGCGTTGTCCAGCTTTACTTCATGTTCCAGCATCAACTTTAACTGTTGTTGACTCAACCCGGACTTGTCACACACTGCAAGGCTGGATGGTTCCACTCTGTGAACTCTACACTTCCTTACTTTAGTATTTTATTGACTGGAGATGTTTTCCTCTCTTTTTCAAACCGAGAGATTAACTGTCCCGACCTTGCACTCGCTGCACATTTGATCTTTTGTTCTGTGTGGTGATCAACCTTGGAGAGAGAACAAGTGCCCATAAAGAAGCTAACTGCTCTGTGTCCTGTATGTGGAGAGATTTATTGTAATAATCAAGTTGTAAGCGGTCATGGTCAGGGCAGCTACATATGGAAATACGCAATAGTAATAATGATAATAGGCCTCCTTTCTAAACACTGACATCCAGCCTAGCCTCTCATTAAAACAAATAGGAACCCCAGTGGGTCCGTTTTGCAGACAAAATCAATGCTCCACACTTGGAGATGTTGGATGGTTTGGATTGTAAATTAGTTTTCCTCCGGAGTAACACTGTTTTTGGTAAGCCCTTCCATTGGGAGCCTGCTTCCAGACGCTGGGAGCAGTTTGAGGTTAGGGGCAGACTGGGCAGACATAGCTGGCCTCCGCTTGTTCCTCTGCTTCACAGGGTTTGTGGACCTCAAGTCAGACTGCTTTAACCTTCACAATAATATGTAACTGGAAAGGATAACCACTGCATAACACTGCATTGGTAGATTTTTATGAATCATTGGAAGCTTTAGCTATGATGGGGTCTATTTCAATCAAACTGGGCCCTGCCCCCCCAAAGACCCCTTACTGACATGTATAATGATACTGGTTATCTTGTGAAGCCTGCCAACAGTCAGTAGCTAAAGGACATCCTGCAGTGCCTACAGCATTCACTATTCAAAACCTGCTTGTAGATGTTAAAGTTTAAATTCACCAGATTTGTGTTTACTGTTCCATTTTTGGGTACCACTTATGTATTTCTGTTCCCTTCACAAAAAGGTTTGCTCCACGTTTTTATTACTTTCATTAACTTTGCAAGATGTTTTTTTCATGTTTTTGACATTTTCACCAATTCCCCCCCTGAATAATTCATGGATCTTGATGGAAAAAAAATGATCAGGCATAGTGAGGGGACTGATATGTGAGGGTGGGAAATTTGGTGCGGCTTGACTGAATATAAGGGGACTGTTGCGCCTTGGCGTATGTTTGCACTCCATTGAGTGGCATTCTAGTTTTAAGTAATTTTTGATAGGTAACACATTGTGCTACACCCTCTGTCTCAGTACATGAAGGTCACTCCCCAACACTGGTGGGGGTACTATACTATTCGTCCTTACTTGCCCTTTCTTTACCCTGGAAAGATGGATGCAGACTTAAATAAGATCTATTTTCCAAACCTGCCCCTTCTCCCAATTGAATGCAGGGTTTTACATTAAGACAGAAATTTGGAAAGAGTGCTGACAATATGGATTATCGCTGAAAATATATGAAGGGTGAAAAGTGTGGAAGAGACAAGGAAACGGAGGGAGTGAGTATAAGAGAGAGGTGTGTGCATATATCCATATGTCTGTATTTAATTTCTTTGTGCTGTGGGGATTCCATTACCTTTTAGCAGGGAGAGAATTATGTCACTTATGAACACCATGTGTCTGTCTATCCTGTTGTACATGGGAAACGTTTATTAGATTTTGCAAGCTGAAAATGAAGACTGCGCCACATGCAGTTCTGTCATGGTTTGATGTTGACCTAAATGAAGTCTGCCAGCATGACTATTCACGAGCATGTAAAACTTCACTGCTGCTGTGGGGCAGTCTATACTGTGTATACCTGATGCGATCTATACACACTGCTGAATGGTTTCAGTTCACTGAGGTTGATGGTTTGTTTTCTTTTCATTATTTTTATTTTATTTGGAATAGATGCATTGGCTTAGATTGTGTCTGGTCCAGCTCCTATAGGCGGTTTCAACCATGACCTGCCTGAATGTGTTTTTTTCACATGCACCTCCAGTTATATATCAGGGAAAACTTGTTCCTGAGGCCTCTTCACCAACGCAGAAAGTGTGAATAGAAATATGGATCAAAGATCAACTGGGAGAGTGATTTCTTGTTAAGTCCTTATTAGATAGCATGAATTAGGAGATTTGAATGTCAACAGAGAGGGAGTGTGGCTTTGTTGATTTCTACTAAACCCATTTTAAATGATTACTTACTTTATCCTTGCAGCAGGTACACCTTTTCTGTAAATGTCAAAATTGACCAGTGTTGGAAACTCATCCCATAATTTAAGCATGCAGGTCATTTTAAGCCTAAAAACCACTTAAATCTCAGTCCCTCACCACATTCCTGTGCCACCCAGACTCCAAATTACTGTAAACTAAACCCAAAGCCACACCGTGGCAACGGAAGGGTGTCAATTTGGACAGGAAAGAATTTATTTGAACGTGCCTAGAGTTTCTCTGGCTCAGCTCCCTGGTGAGGATGTGGAGAGGGCCTGTCTCTGGTTTCTGTCCCTTGACGTGTATGCCACATGCACCCCAAACAATAGCCAATTCATCCTTGTCTTTGTCTGTCTGCAGCAGCAGGCGAGGAATGAAAAACACCTCAACTCTCGCCTAAGCGAGAATGCACATAGTGCATGCACAGATAGAACACCTATAATTATGTATAAGAAGAGAGCAATATACATTATTTTTTAAGAGACTGAGAGATATAGTATTGAATGACAAGAGAAAAGGTCATTATCCAAAACATATGACCAATGATTTAGACAGAATTCTGATAATATTGCTGTCAAATTCCTGTATTAGGAATATACCATACACTTTCATCTGGGGGATGGACCAATCTAATCTACATAAATGAATTCCGAGGTTAAACTTGGTATTGGCATAATGACCATATTAAGTGAATCAAAGATTCAGAATCATGATCAAGAATGACCAAAATGATGGGGTGCCCGGGAGTTAAAGCACCAACTATGATCTGCAACATCCTTTATCTTTACTGTCTACTGTCAATATAGGCATACAAATGACCAAGATGCAGTGAGGTGCACAGATTTTAAATTTGGTAAACAGAAAACTGGTATCAAATTGATAATTGTTATCTGCAGATACCCTGGGCTGAGGTACTAGAATCGAGAGAGAACATTGGATTAATTCAGCCCTACTTACATTCATAAATGGATATCATTTACAATCTCCCTCTGACTACCTGGTATAACCTTAGCTGACTGATTCTTATCCGTCTCATATTTCTGTGATTCCGAAATATCTGGGAGGCCCTGCGATGGAGCTGTGACCCAAAATGTCATGCCCTTCAAATGAGGAAACCAGCTCAGTTTGTTTTTTCTTCTCTGCAGCCTTCGAGCATGACACCCATACATGCACTGTGTTGAAGTTGTTTTTTACTTGGGTAGCATAGAGAAGTAATTGATTCACAGCATCTTGTGTGGACACAGACTCTAGGTTCTGTACACACTGGGGCAGCTGGCTCAGGTCACACTCCAGAATAATAAACCTGTATAGGGGTGATGTGTGTGAACCCTACTGGACAGTTCCCCCTTCTTCTCTATTCTTCCCTCCCCCAGGTTCTACACCCAAGCCCAGGCCAGAGAGCGGAGGTGATGATGGGCCCCAGAGTTCCCCAGTAGGCCTCTCTAACTGGTCCCACCCTGAATGGGTGTCTGTTCCTTGACATCTCCATCTCTCATCACCACCCCATCAATCCCGTACCTCTGTGACCATCCCTGCAGAAACAGGGCTCCACTTTGTCCCAAAACCCACCCCATTTCCCCACTAGGCCCCCAGCCTCATAGACCCCACTGTGCATGGGTTGTGACAGCTACCTGACAGCAGAGGCCCCTAAATTACCAAAATTTTAGCCCAAACCTCCCTCTGTCCCCCAATGCATCAAAACACCATTGGTAGAAGCACCAGCATCCCCCAACATATCCAAATACCATGTGTCTGTCCAAGAGTGAGAGACCATCCCCCACTTTGTATATCCATAATGGAGCCCCTCTACCTTGCTTTCATCCACATCAAGGTTCCCTGACCCAGTAAACGCCTGCATGATCAAGGCCTCCACAGGGAATAGAGGTGGATGTTATCATAGCATTCCAGCCCATGTGAAAGTATGCCAATTAGCATAGCTGGAGAATGTTGTTTTGCTAGCCTCTTTCACTAAGCCCCCTTCCCAATGACAGGCGGGGCCCATGTGGCTGGCTGTCACTGGAATTGCCATTCATGCTGAAAATTGATACTTTCTGTTGCAGCTGCTCTGAGATTTATTGCACAATAGGAAAGAAATATAAATTCTACAGTAGGTGGCATGTAACCAGTCCTGTCAATGTCAAATATGACTCAACAAAAATTCCAGTAATACTCTTGTGCAATAGGTTTTCCCAATGTTCCTTGGCTCTGCGGTGTTGGTGCTCAAAATCCAGTGATGTTAGCTGACTGACGATATGCTTTGATAGTTATTAAAGTTGGCTAGCCACGCCGAACACACTTCCACTCTAACCTAAGCAGTTTTGTGATTATCTTTTGTGTGTGTGTGTGAGTGTGTGTAGGGTCACCATGTGCATGTATTCACTTGTTTCATACTCCAGTCGTCAGACAGGTTTATTAGGTGTTTGCACTGCAGAGTAAACATGAGTTCAGACAATGTGAAAAAAAAATCTGGGTTCTCGACTCAGCCCTGGCTCTGTAAATGGAAAACAAAAAAATGGTGCGGACCGCACCACACAACACCGCGAGCGCAGTTTGTAAACATCACTCGTCGACATCTTAAGAGACGTGCTAGCGGGTTGCCCTGCTACTTTGTGGTTTTGGCCTAGTGGTCAGTGCGTCAGTCTCCCAAACCCGGGATCGGGGGTTCGTGGCCCAGTCAGAGCAGTAAAATCACAACAACAACAACAACAATAAGGAGAGACAAGCTTTCTCCAGAATCACTTACTGCCCCTTTAATTTCCCAAAAAATTAATTACATTGGGAAGTGTGGTCAGATTATGAAGTCCGTTAACCTGGCACTTCTGGTAGTGAAACAATGACCCACTTCACAGAGCACAGACTGTTCTGTAGAAGAACTGGATCTGGTGTCCTGATGATGTCAGCCATTGGTTTGAATTGAAGCTGATTTGAAGCCCAGTTGTGGCTGCAGGACTTTTGAACATGTGGTATTTTAATGTTACTCGAAAAGATGACCACAGACTAAGAGACAAAGTTCCAGTGATTTAATTATATCACACTTACTCACACTTGGTGTATGATCATTCTCTTTTCAACTTTTTAAAGACGGGTGCAAAGCACATTTTTATTTGCAATGTTCAATAGGCCTACATGTATGGGCTGTGTTACATCTGTGAGTCCTTGGACTGTGGCAGGAAGCCGACAGACATAGAAGGAACATACAAACTTGCAGAAGTTTGTCTAGCTGTGAGGAGACTTGACTAACTACTCCACCACCCATGGTGTGATCAGCTGTATTGCCAAACTAGTATGTGTCCTTAAACAACACAAAGATTAAGGGTATAACCATTGGCGTCCCTCATACACCAAAATTAAGCCTAAATTATACTTCTTTGTGGACATGCACGTGGACATCTGCAGACAGCGGGTGCTCTTGTAGTATCAGGGCTCCATGGATCGGCACAGACTCATCCAAACAGACATAACATATTGGTAGGTACACAGACTTCTGGGCAGAGTCTCACATTCACAATCTGATGACGAACTTAATCTCTTCCAGATCCTGATGTAATCGTAGGGGCAGAAAGTAGAACATTAGCCTTACACAGTTTGTTATCGCTACCATCTCAGGGCTTGAGAATGTCTGCTCAGTTGATTTAGTCCACAGCTATGAATTTAGACAGTAAAGATACAGTATCTGTAGTCTATGTTTAGAGGCAGGTCTTCTGGACCAGTTTGAGCTCCACAGCAGGAACTTGATCAAAAGTCTCTACTGCCGGTCACTGTTATCTGCCACTATTGATTCTGTTGCACCTGCTCTTTTGAAGAAATAAATAATCGATTTCATGCTTTGCATACTAACTAACTAACTAACAAGGAAAGCTATCTAACTATACAGCTCCGTCCAGCACACGAGTGTTAAGGTGGATCACAAGATTTTCTTTACTATAAAGTATTTGTTCATTGCAGTGGCCATGTCGCCGTCACTGTTGTTGCGTTTTCAACCTTTTGTTGGAAAAAATAGATGTAGTTATTGGGAAACACGGCACACAACTTTTAGTGTACTGCAAGAGAGAGGCTGCAAAATCTAACAATAAAGATCTCACCAAGCACATAGTAAGATACTGAGCTGACATGTCCTTTCTTGATAAGTGTCCGTTGTAATCACACCGGTGTTAACATGAGTTTATTACCTGGTGGGAACATTTCCACACCGTGGCCTTCCTAGTACATGTGCTACCCAAATAGATTTTACAGTTAGCACACTTCTATTTTTAAAAGCAAATACTAGTGAAATGGTGGCACTGTCAAGCCCTGCATTTAACTAAATTAGGTTTGTGTTTGGAGCTTTCAGATTTGTCACCGCTCTAGTTTGGGAATAACGCATTTCCAAATTCCCAATCCCATGCAGCAGTAGCACAGATGGACCCACGACAACAAGCCTTGATGGATAAATTGAATTTTTGCAATATTTGTGCTATATTGAAGGTTTGCAAAACAGCATTGCTGAAACCAAATGGAAGAGAACGCATCATAAACAGTGTCAATCCCATTAAACCTTTGACTGCAGAGCCACCATGTTTTTTTGTCGAGGCTGCAGTGATTTAAATGAAGAGGCACAGAGAGTGGAGTCCACAGTGTGCACTAGACCTCTACCCAACCACATGCCCTAACCTCAAACAATGTGCTGTAACTCTGAAGCATTGTTTGAGACACGAGGCACACTCTTAACGCTGGCTCTGGATCCAACCTGACCACGACACCAAATGCCTTCGGTTCCCTCAAAAATACTACACATGCTTCTGTCCAAATCTAGCACACACTTCCTACAGCAAATAACCACTTGAGTACATTTGCAGTGCGCTCTGACTCTAACCAGAACTGCTCCACTCCTCCACTTTCCATTAAATGCTATCCTCCTGTAGGCGAAATAAAAACAGGCATTGCTGTCTCGCTGGGCCTTAATGTGTTATTGTAGACAAACCTTCTCATAAATTTAATTTCTTGGCAGAACAAGTTGAAACTAAAAAGGAACCTCCAATTTTAGTGTTGTTTTTTGTATTTTATTTTTATGTCTCAGTGCCTGACAAACAGTTCTGTCTTGGTGGGGGTAAGTCATTATGTCCAGCTGCCAGCAGGGGGCCAGGAGGGTTGAGAGAGGGTTGTCAGGTGAGCGGATGTTTGCCGCATTAGGGCGGAATTTGCAGACTCACTTGCCAAAGAGTTTCGTGGTCCAACAAAAAATGCAGTACCCCTACTCTGTTCTCTATGAATCAATGGACTTGCTGGTCTGTGCTGCAAGTGAGCATTTTGTAATTCCGGAGCTTAGTGATTTCTTTTTGTCAGTAGCATAAGAGCTAGGAATAGAAGTCTATAATTAAATGAGATAATCGACTTCTATGCCTACAGCTCTATTCAAAAATAACTACTACTAGCAATCATAATATATTTTACATATGTGTAAGCTCCCATCTCAGGTATGGAACAGTAGTGTTTTGTGTGTGTCTGGATTTCCATTCAATCTGCCCCCAAATCCCAAGGGACTTGTGGTTAGTGGCGTAGTGTGTAGGTTCCCGGGCTCTCTAGTTTTCTGCTGGTGGAGGGATATGTGATAGGATAGGTTGTGATGTATCTGTTATCAGTGTTTGTGTTTCTTTGCTGACTGCTGCAATGTTTTTGTTCCTGCAGAAGTGTGATTTGGCCTCAGGCTCTCATGGCTACTGGCTTCAAGTGGGATGTTGGTTTGGATTACAACAGGATCTTGATTTAAGATCCTGAGGCTTCCGGCAAATTCTCCGTACACATAAACAATTCACTAGTCTGGATATCTCTGTGTGCACTTTACAATTGAAGCTACTACATATCAACAGGGGTTTATTCAGCTATTTGTTTTGACTTGCTCATCTCGCCAATTTGAGATCTGATCAAACATGATAACAATGTCCCTGTGGGAGGTCCAGAATGTTATTTTGGATCGCAGTTGAATGAAAGAGGCCAAATAAATGAGCCCAGAAGCATTGAAAATGAATACGTCAAGAATTCATCCATCAATGGTACCGTAATGTGAAATGGCTTTTTCCTCTATTGCTCAGATATATTGTCATGATAATCAAATATGAGAATGATGGTCTTTTCACATTAAATTTTAGTCAGGATTGGACTGGTTTCATTATGTAATTCAGCGACCTTTAAGAATGTGATAAACCCTGTAGCAAGGACCACATTGCCTTTGTGAAAACTTCTTTTTGTCCCTAGGGGAAATAATACGGGTCTTTATCATATGTTTATTCTGCGAAGGAATAGCCTTATCGATTGGCAACCCAGCAGTCTACACGATCAGAGCTTTGTTCTGAATGTGTTTACAATTATGTTTGTAAATTCTGAAGAGGTATTTGCATGTTTGCTGCGCAGCGAAGCATGGATAAAGACTTGTGGGTCACTACTAGGTCTTGGAACAGGTTTCCTTGATGCAGGTGGATCTCCAATACACAAAGGTCTGATACTTGACGGATAATAATTCTGAAAAAAGGATCTGGATTCTGACCTAATTAGAAACAGGAATAATGACTTGTCATTTCAGTTTAGTCATCGTTTCAATAAGTTATAGGACTGGAATCATCCACTCACTGTAAATCTTAGTCCAACCTTGGGATGACTTGAAGAATCGTGGCTGCTGTTCAGGTCGAGGCTCCTCTCATGCACTTGCGACAGTGATTTATAAGGGATCAAACTGAAACCCAATGGCCCAAGTGGCTGTAAATTGTAGTCAGTGTTTCAGGTTGTTATGTAAAACCCTGTGTCATGGAGTTTACCCTAATGAAACAACCACTTTTTATTGTTATTTTTCTAATGGGTTTTTGTTTTCTCTTGGTTCGGTGCGAGTGTAAAGGCTGCATGGCTTTGTGTGTTTCTGTGCACATAGTAGGGAGAGCAACAAAGGAAAAGAGCATCTGTGTGTGCCAGAAAAACAATATGGAATTAATCAAGGGAACTGCTTGGTGAGCTATGGACTGGTTATCGCCGCCCCTCTAAAACGTCTCTCCCTAATCACCGTTCTGTCTTTATATAAACCTGTGACTTAAACCATCACCAGAGTGTCTGGGTTTACGGGACACATGACAGTCAAACTTCAGTTCATAGACACAAAGCCAGAGCCATTTGCTTCTTTCCTATAAATCCATTAAATCCCCCCATCCCCTCATTCTCAGTAAATATTCATTTTCTTCAAGTGTGGTCTGAAGTTGTGAAACACATTGATTGATGTCCGTGGCTACGTGTGAGTGGCCAGAGTCCTTTTTTTAAGCCAGGACACACTTCTCATGGTAAGTCTGGCCAACATTTGCCACTTGGGAGCACGTACAGCACCATGAAAATTGGGGGGACATCCTTAAAATTATACTAACTTTTTATGGCTGAAACAAATAACTGTGGAAAGTGGTTTATTAGATGCATATTCAGTGACATATTTGGAAAGTTGTATGTTTATACTCTTGTCAGGTGATGAAAAGTGTCTGCTCATCAAAGTGTCACTTACGCATTTCGTGCCTGACAACAGACTGTGTCACTTGGCACTTTTTAACTGAGCAGAGACGGTGTGTATGAAAGGGGTACAGTGGCCTGACAAACCATTAGCTCTGGTTGCTCTACTGCAACTACTCCATGTATATTTCTTAGTGTAAACATATATATTGCCAAGATGATAATGGAAATCATGCTCTGTATCGGTACAGAGAGCAGAGTCATCTGCAAAGAGGTGAACAAAGTTGTTGATATGGAGTCCACAGCATGTGCAGGCATGTGGTGTATTCATGTCATGGCTGAAGTTACAAATTGGAAGAGGCTTGATACTGCCTCCATAAAAACATCACATGCATGGCTGCACAATGATCCTGCCTCCAACAGACGGTCCAACGCTGTGGTTGAACTTAAAATGTTCTATAAAGAGACCGGCAAAGAGATTGCTGAAGGCTCTGAAAACAACATCATTTAGAAGCAACACTCAAGAGGCAAGACGTGCGGTTACCTTCTCTACATGTTTGCTCTTCAAGTTAGCCCTCTGTGTCGTTGGTCGTCTGAAAACACATTAATAACCAAATCAAAAATCCCTTGATGTTTGTGGCCCTCGTTGTTTACAGTAGAGTCCTGCAGGAAGGAGTCCTAACTAGTGAGTTAGATCCCTCGTCAATGTTTCTTTTAAGGGTCTTTGGTTAAATGCCTGATATAAGGTCTGTGTTTAACACAACCTTAAGACACATATCATTTTATTCTATGAAAAAAAATACTACTGGGGTTTGCCGGGACAATAAACATCATCACACTGAACATGAAACCTGATCTACTCAGTGGTCCACCTTTACGGCCTCATTGTGTTTATACGTACACTCTTCCAAACTAATAATATAACCTTTTAAGAGTGCCAATCCCAGCTACCATTGGGCGAGAGGAAGGCCAGGTCACCAGCCTATCACAGGGCTGATATATAGAGACAAACAACCAAACATTCAAACCTACGGGCAATTTAGAATTGCCAATCAACCTAACCTACACATCTTTGGACTCTGACAGGAAGCCGGAGTACCTGCAGCCCAGACTGAGGAAATTGTGGTATATGTTGCATATTTTAGACATGTAGACATGAAACTAACTTTTCTTTGTGCTTGTCTATCATCGATGGATTTCCCATTCATTTCTTAATGTGACAGTATTTTAATTTGTTAATTAAAGATTTTCTTCCCCATGATTCACCACTCTATGACAGTTTAACTACAGTCTGTCACCCTGACTTCATCAGCCATTAGGGACTAGATTTCACAGTCTCTGGGGGACGTTCATTTTTTGAAACTTCCCACATTTTGATGCCCACATAAACAGCCGAGAGAATTTCAAGATCAAACTCAATTGCATTTGAGAAAACTGTGAAAAATGCAGAGGTCAGAGGAGTTTTCTCCTCCACGTCAGACTATTCCCACATAAGTAGGTGAATGGGCTACTATTTTGGTTCCTTTAGGAGATAATTAAACGTTTCCCAGGGAGTCAGTAGAATGAGATATGTTCTGTTGATTGTGGCAGCCAGATTGCAAAAAGCAAGTAAAACTAAGAGCTTGTTTACACAGATGTTTTTTTCTCTGTGGCCATGGATTGTAACTCTCTTGTCTCTTGTCACTATGTCATCCCTTGTCTGGCATTACCATTTCTTTTTATTTGTGCACATTTTACTGCTGCACCTCTTGTTGCAATACTCATCAGCATGATGCTGAGTCACTCCTCACGACTGCCTCTATTCTTTGCATGTGTGAATGGCAGTGATAGTCGGGGAGCATTGAGAAGCCAAGTAGAGAGAAGACTGGCAGTACATGTACGCATTCATCCATCTTGGCAGCAGACCTGCGTCACTGGAGAGGAAGAGTGGCAGCAGCAGCGCTCTGCCAATCTCTCCGTCGGTCTCACTCCTGGAAAAGAAGGACTTCCACTGTTTATTAGATCAGATTCAGATTTTTATACTTTTTGTTGAGCAGTGAACAACACAGGTTCATGGAATTATGCATGCTTTGCTACAAGGGAGGATGCAGAGGGTGCAGTCCAAAGGGCTAACTGAATAAAAGTGCTGCAAACAGAATGAAGGCAGCAAAAAAAAAAAAAAGTAAAAGTCTTCAGCGACTTCAGTCCTTTATTACTGTGCCAGAAAGCTGTCTTGATCCAGCAAGGGACCGTTTCTCATTCAATTACGTGTTCCATGTGTGGCTTCCAAGGCTTCATGCAAAGCAGCTTCTGAGCAGGCCCAATTTTTCACACACATCCTCATCTCCAACACTCAGCCCATTGCCTATCAAAACAGGAGTGCACTTGGTCTGTCTGGCACTTGTGCGTACGTATGTTTCATATGCATCTGTACAGTGTATGTGTGCTCATTGTATTGTCGGGATATTTCCAAGAGTGTAAGTTGAGACACGTGCCAGGTTTACTCTCCCCACAGTGCAGTGCTGTAGGAACTTACCATAGATCTTGTTGAAATGGAATGTGTACAGGTGTTTTGGTTGCACGTGTCAATCATCTAGTTCCTTTGATGCAACTTGAAGGTATGGATTTTTGGGAACTTTGATTCTAGGTGATTCCAAGAGAATTTAATTTGTTATTTTTTTTGTTAAAATAGAAAAAATAAACTAAAGAGAAGACTGACTTCTGAGTGAAGCTTTGCTCGTGAAATGTGTCGTCTCTCAATCAGTCATATAAATGTCCACCTGCACTTATAGAAGTGGTAACTTGCAAAACATGATGTCAGGCTTGTTGTCGAATGAGACATGCTTATTTTGCCAATTCATTCATGTAATTATAGTTCAAAATCTACATAAATGATCATAATTAAATTGTGTCCCACTTTACGTGACCCTGATTTCTTTTTAGTGTATTGTGTAACTGTTGATCTTTGGCTTCCTTTTCATATCCTTTTGTTTTGTTAAGGCATGGGTGAATACAGGTTGCCATGCCAAAGCTTGCCATACCTGCACCAAGTATCAAGATGTTTGGCTACAGATGCCTGTTGACAGAAAGATTTGCTAGTTCTGGCATGATGCAGGGTGCAGGCACTTCCAGGACCAACACAAGTAGTATTTCTAGCATTTGAACTTCTTCACTGCACTCACTTGTTTTAACGTGAGACACGTTCTAACTTTTACTATCAGATTGTAGCAAAAAGCTCAAGTTGAACGATGGGCAACGGATCCCACCACTAAGGTCAGGCCGTGAGCTTCATTGAATTTAGACTGATCATTGTTCTGGCCTAAGAATGGGCGGGTGATATTTATACACACATTCAGTATACAGTACATTTACTTTTCCTAACTCCGTGTCAAGATAATGCTGTCACGATTATTGTGACGTTTGTTCGTATTGCCCCATGTTTTCCCACAGCACCTGCCTAACTTTTCATTGAATACTTAAACATTGGAGGACATACTTAGCCATGTTTTCCAGTGGAATAAAAACTTGTTCTCAACTCCTCGGATGAGTTTATGCTGCTGATTTATATGTTTGGTTAGTCTGCGTCCGGGACTATTTGGCTGCAAAGCAAATTAGCCCGCAGCATCACGAGATATTTACCCTACGGTTTTTTATGATGGTTGTTCTTGCTCGGTCCTGTTCTAAATCATCACAGTTTCAACATTTTTGTAACGTGTTGATCTCTGCTGCAAAGCCCTGACAATTGTTTATGACTACCAAAGATTGCAGCCTGTGTCTGTCTGCATGCAGAGAGGTTTGTGGTGAGATAGGCATGGATACAGTTACAAAACTAGAAGAAAAAAAACACCTTTAGAGGACTGAGGGTTCATTGTTTTAAACAGTAGTATATTAACGTATCACAATAATGACAAATAATGGAAAGTGATAATTAACTTTATAATTTCATACAAAAACTGCTTTAGCAACTTGCTGAGTACAATGAAATGATGTTGGCACTACAATTTGAACACAGCTCTTTTTGTTTGTTTATCACTAATGGAGGTTAATCAGATTTTTACAGCTGCTGAAATCGCTGCTGTAGATTTCAGTCAGTGTCCTATGGATGACCCAGTTTATTGGCAGTGTCTGGCTACAGCTGCATGGTAACTCTTTCTTATGTGTCCTCCAGCCGCGGTTCTGACCCTTGCCTCGACTGATTAGCCAAAGACAAAAGGCCGCACAGGTATGAATTAAATCTTCTCTTCCTAAAAGTTGACGATGACTTGCTGTCAGATATTCACACACACATTTAGTCAAGATCTACACATGAACACTCTTCTCTTCTGTCTGTCTGGTCGTGGTTCAGATATGGTTATCATTTTAATCCCCCTCTCTCCACCTCCCACAATGTGTGTGACTCCGATGCTGTGATCGTAGGAGCTTTAATTACATGCAAGAGCGCTTCACTCTGTGAACCGTGCCACGGTTTTCCCCTGCAGGATCTGGCTGCTTATTTATGTATGGATTTGCATTTTATTGGTCTGGATGATGCACAAGTGATAAGTGAGCAGCCAGCGATCTGTTTTCAGCTGCAGCTCAATCAGACCTGTGAAAAGAGCAGGGCAGGGACAGCGGGCTAACGAAACCAAGACTTAGTCCATTTTTTGTCGCTTTGATCCACATTACAGCTCTGCTGGACCGCAGCACGTTCCATGACCGCACCACTTTCCCCCCTCCTCAGCCTCACAGCTAATTAGTTCTGGTCTCCCCACTTTATTTCTGTTGACTGCAGGACAGTGACCAGAAGATTAGTAAGGAACAAGCCTGGGCTCGTGCTCTGCACACTGCAGCGCGAAGCACACACTATGTGTGTTTTGAACCGAGTGCGCTTGTGTGCACAGTGCGTTTGGAGGCATGTCTAAGTGTGTGTGAAAAGGCCTTGTGTGGAGGAGAGAGGGAGCCCTGGAGGCTTATCAATCTTCAGCACTTGGTATCACATCAGAGTCATTAAAGCCTCGGTGTTCTCCAGGAAAAAAGAGGGGAAAAAAGACTTTCAGGCAGGCTGACGTGTGGTGCTGCCGAGGTTGGCTCGGGGTCAATAGAGTAATGCTGGCCCGAGCTATGCAGGGTTCTGTCCTGTATCTCAGACCATGACTCAGAAGAACTATTAGCTGGAAGGATAAACAATCCCAACTGGGGTGGTTGAGTTTAGTTTGATCTGCACCACAACTGTGCTCAGCATCTCCTCGTTCTCAATCACACCTAGCACGAAGCTCCGGGGGCCGCTTAGGTACAAGCTGATGCTGGGAGGCAGTAAAGTGAGGACCTGAGCAAAGAGGGAGCGATAGAAGCGTAGACAGTCAGACAGATACTCAAACATCTTCTGATATGGAGGTTACACTAAGTCTGGCATGAGTGCTTTTGGCTTAAGGTCTGGGCCTGCGGAGGAGGATGAGAAGAGGGTGGGTTGGAGCGGGAGCAGAGGAGACGAGCGGGAGGTGCGGAGGCAAGTCTGGGTCGGGGTGGAAACTTGAATGGAGTGGAAACTGGGCTGGAGGCCACTCAGCAGATCCACCTTAACCCTGCCAGAGCAATCAGCTATCAGGAGTTTAGAGAGGGAACCATTTGCCCCCTAAGTGAATTCAGCAGGGGTTTGCAGGGATTTGGCCCGCTTTTTGAGCTCTAATGTGGGGATATTTTGGTAAGTGAAGCCCTCTTGTTTTCTGGAGAGGGTGCCAGAGCCTGTCTGCCTTTTTAATGGGATCACAGCGGCCACCCCAGGAACCACCGCCAGGTGAAGTGATTCCGCTCTCTATTTCCAGCTGTGTAAACATTCATGTGCATTCAGGCACACATTCACACACACACACACACACACACATACACACACACATGTAGTATCACTTCTAATAAAATGCTCGCTCGCTCACATTAAGGGAAATGCTCACTTTCCCTTTTGCACTCAAATAAAAACAAAGCTCATTTTTCTGCTTTTGAGAAGGTTCTTGGCCTTGTTAAAAACAATGAGTTGCTTGAAAGATGTAAACAAACTTAACAAGCGCTGGTGTTGTCTTTTCTCAGGCTGGGAACGTTCAAAGGAACATGAAACTGTCCCTCCTCTTTTCTTTGCGTTTCATTTCCTCGTAAATCCTTTGCTGCCAACATTAATTTCGGGTATTACTTTTTATCACCCCCCCCCCCCCCCCCCGTCATTAAGTTAGTCCTGAAAACGTATTGGACCTGGACGTAGTGATATTTCACAGAGTGTTTCGGTAAATCAAGGCAGAAAATGTTCATACCAACAAAGCGTATAGTTACCTACTTGGAATTTTGGAGCTCTATAGGGTGAGTTTGTGCAAAGAGGGAGGGAGGAATAGTGTCTTAGTGGCCAGGCAGTAGTTGTACTGTTAAAGGCATTTGGACTTTAACGCTCCATTGTTTATATAACCAAGAGAAAGTGGAGACTCCCTGATGGCCCTTTTGAAAATCAGATGCTGGAGATTTTTGCCTCTGCATTTTATGGCTTATTTGCTACCAAGGAGATTCTTAGATTTCTTGTGGGAGTAAATATCTCCTCACTGTGCACGTGTCAGGCAGAAGTTGCCAATGAGGATGGATTTAGCTGCTTGTGTACAGTTCGTTCTCTGTCCTCTGGACATGAACGGGTAATTTATCCACTTAAACACCTTTTACATTTAGTGAAGTGTCTTTGACTGCACGACACCCACAGCTCTGCTGTGAGCGAGAACCACTGCAAGGATATCTGCTCCACCTTTGAAACTCCTTCTACTTATGGTGAAATCAGTCCAGTGCCCTTCTTTATCAGAGCATATGGTTTTAGTTGCTGGCAGATGTGGGATAGAAACTGTGATGTTATGATCACTGTGATGGTATGCAGTGAACAAACAGGCAAAAGGTGAAATGTGTGTACAGTTGGTATATTAAAGACAGACTCACTACATAGGTTTAAAATGGTAATTCACGAAAACCGTTGACATTCAAGTCCCCGACTTATTTTCCAGCGTTGGTGATGATTGCACTGTATCATTTCTCAGCTGTTTTCACTTTACCATCAAGACTGTCCACTCTGCAAAAACACCCCATCTCCACTAGTCATTTAGGTTCCCTACTTGGCCTTGAGGGCTATTGTTTTTCATCAAACAAAAGGAAATATGCCGCCATTCGGTGGAGATGATTCACCTTACTAAGGCCGATCGCTGCAGAATAGAATCAATGGTTCACCTAAGGCACACAAACACCAGAGTCACCATGCTGATCTCAAGAGCGGAAAGGCCATCATCCTAAGCTCAGAGGAGCCCTAGTGTTGACAGAAGGTTTCATAACCAGATAGTGTTATGTAAGGCCCGTCGCACAGATCGCGCTCAGCGTGTCAGCATATTTTACTTTGGTGCAGCCATGGGTTAAATTACAGCTGCGAGGTGTGATGTTTTAAATCATCTCTAACCAGCCTTGCCTCGCCTCGCAGCTACAGGAGGAGGGTTCAACGTAAAGCATCAATGTGAGAGCATTTAACGCCAAAGGAGACAAACTGGTCCCTAATAAGACCATGATGGTCTAGACGAAATTTTTATTTTTTCTACATTCGGCCTGGTGTGTTAAGATGTAACACTAACCCTGTGGTGTTAAGGTTGGTTCTCTCCAGCCAGATTATGCTTATATTAATGTAAAGTGGTATTTTTTATTTTAAATTTAATCCTGAAAGTTGTTCAGAAATGTTCTTCATCGCATCCATTCATGGGACCCCTGTAATACAGTGTGTACAACAACAGTGGATATGTCTACAGAACACAGAATAATGTGAATATTATATTTTTCTGCCTTCTAAATTGTTATGAAATTCGAATAACATTCTTACCTTCTAGTAGTTGAGTAGCTAAAACTCTTTCTACAGACTTATTATCTCCAGTGTCATTTCTCTACATGTGGGTGTTGTACTACCTGCGATCTTTATCGGGACTGTGCATTTTGAGACAACTTGCCAATTCCTGCCCTCCTGGACCGCATTAGTCTCCGTGTTAGCTCAGAGCTCAGCCTTATTGAAAGAGTCTGGACCACAGCCTCATCTGTTTGCTCAGCTGGATGACTCACGCCTCCCCTGGGAATCACTGAGCTGCTGTCCCTCTGCATGTGCAACCACTAGGCCTCCAAAAGTTCACTACTGTTGTGGTTCCGGCTTGGTCCACATGCAAGCATCAAAGTTGAAGGTTATGTGAATATACACTGGATATGTCATGCATAGAGGACGTTCCAGTTATAGCAACGGAGGAGAGAGAACTAATGTGCCGCACGGCACATGGTATATAGTGTGTGTTATATAGACTATAGTGCTTGAGGATTCTATGTAGGGCTGGGTATCAAACTTCTGCACTTCACTGGTTTCTGTTGTTTTATGTGGTTTAAGCGCAACATGTGGATGCATCTTGCATAAAATATACAACATGCAGTATATGTGTCTGCAACATGTGTGCATGTATGTAAAAAGCCTACAAATGTCAAAGAAGTTGGTGCGATTTTTTCCTCCGTCATCCAACACTCTATTTGCCCCGCCTGTTGACCCCACATCCAGTGACATCCAGGGCTTCCTACTGGCTCGCTGGCCCACTGGTTTAGCAGTGCAGTGAGCTGCGGAGGCAGCTGAGTGATATACTGTGTGTGTAAGAGTAAAGGGCGTTAAGTGGAACACAAGCCAACAGCAGTAAAAGCCACAATATATCTGGCAAGTCATATCTTTTTACAGCATATCCATCCTGTGTGTGTGTGTGTGTGTGTGTGTGTGTGTGTGTGTGTGTGTGTGTGTGTGTGTGTGTGTGTGTGTGTATGTGCGTGCGTGCGTGCGTGCGTGCGTGCGTGCGTGCGTGCGTGCGTGCGTGCGTGCGTGCGTGTGTGCGAGCGAGCGAGCGAGCGAGAGATATCAGAGTCCCAGAGGTTGGCCCTTCAGAGTGACCCCTGTTGTTTAGATTTCATTCCTTTCATTCTGTAACGCTGGGTGGGTTTCAGGAGGAGCCGTTGACCGGTAAATCACAGAGTGAAATGTGAGTCAAATGTGACAGGCAAGGTTTTTTTTAGTCAAAGGTAGAGTTGTATCTGAAAAAAACGCATGTGTGAGTGTGAGGAATGGAGCCAACGAGTGGGTAGGCTAATTTGTGGAGATACAGAGTGGAATCATTAAACCGTGTCTCAGTAATGGAGACTAATGTGGGATTAGGCAGACCTAATGACATGCACTCGTCTGGAATGCTTCAGTAGCAGCAATCAGCGTGGAAAATGGAGTGATATGGAACTTCTTTGACAAGCTTAAATTCATATTCATAAATGGATACTAATGTGGAAAAAATACTAGAGAGTAGCTTATTAGAGGAAAATGAGCATATGCTCTTGGAAAATGATCTAACATTTAATATGATTGTGTCCATGATGATGTTAAAGCAACTTTAATGCCTCTTGAAAAAAAGGGATTGAGTCCCAGTTTCCTTTTAAGCATCCCTAAACATTTGTGGAAGCTTGATAAAAGAATAACATGTTTGAACTGTGCCATTACTTGACATTATCATCACACCAGAGAGAGGCTCTGAGATGCCGATGTGATACAGGGCTAAAGTTATGGATGCACATGTATTTTCCATGATGACGCTATCGGCAAATGAGTGTACAAGATGGGGCCTGCCTCTGCCTTCAGGTAAACAGCGCTCACTGATGACTTCCTAGGCTGAGTAAGTGAGGGCCAGAGAGCATTGAGGGAGGAGAAGGAAAATTAATTACTGATTTGTGTTTTTCTTGAGTTTTGGAAAGGACCCATACCCCCATTTACCCCCCTGGACTGCCCCCCTTCTGACTCTGGAGTGTACCCCTTTTTATTGGGGCTCTCTCTCAGTGGTCGGGCCACTGAATTCCCCCATGCTTGGATTGACTGTATGCAGCTATCTTCTCCAGCCTTATGGCTATACTTACTATTACATTCCCGTGTTGGCTCCTTCCTCTACTCTCCCTCTTTTTTGCATCCATTCCTTCCTGGTTTTCTTCCATTGCTTCACTGCCCATTCCTCCACCCCCTTCCCTCACCTCAACCTTTGTGGGAAAGTGCTCGAAGAAGTCTGAGCCATCTATCAAACAGGTCATTAAAAAGAAATACAGAGGCAAACTGCACCTTTAACAGCAAATCAATGAATCAATTAGTTCCTCCTTATCTTTGGCTATAATCAACAGAAGTGTGGAAAAAGGAAGAAATATGCTGCAAGAACAATAATCCTCAACTGTCAAGGAACTATTAATAAATCTATTACTAACACAGCTCATAAACGTCTTCTGTTTGATCAAGCTAACTTATGTGATTGATATTTGGATGTAGATCATACTACCACACTACAACACACTGCCAGGTACAACATGCAGTAAAACAGTACACCTTGAGCAATTAAATGCCCAATGTACTGCAGTAAAACCACAATTTTTTAAATGTAGTTCAACACAATAAACTATAAAATGCCACAACACCCAAAAGCATTTAATGGCAGCATGCTCGGCTGCAGTCGAGCCATTCATAAATCTACATTCATGAATCGTTGGATCTGTAAGCCGTTGCCAGTTTTACCACCCCATCAGTTTTCTGCTCTGGATCTCTCTTATGACATTGATATGACTGGACCTGTTATGTCAACTAATAGTACACCTAAAGAGATTTATTTTTGAAGCTATTTCCGACATAGCTCTGGTTGTTTCTTCTCTGCTGCCATGTCTACTGACATCCTAGGAATGGAAAACAAACACTGCTGGTGTGTGGGTGTGGGAGGGAGCTCTGTCTCTGGGGATTTAAATCTGTTGCGCCGTGCTCCAAATATTACTGCCGAGATTTAAAGGTCTGACTGCTCCAGTGCATACAGTAATACATTATGCATGTTCAGCAGCAGTTATTTCTTTAATATTACATCAGTAGTCCAAATACTCAAGGACAAATTAGTTCTTTGGAGGATCAAAGTCTGACAACCAGGCCTGCATATTTTACGCCCTCTCACCTGCTCTTTAAACTGTGGTCAACGATTTGCATTATGGGAAATGTTGGATCGAGTGTTTTTGGAAATGAACCCAAACTAGAGACTGAAAGTCCGGATATATCTGACTCTGCTGCATCTACTTTGACCATTGTTTTTTAGTCATGCCACAAAAATATATATTACAAACCAAAACATGACATGAACACAGAAAGTGTTTGTTTTAACATGTCCAGTGACCTTGACCTGTACACTTAAATCATCTTGCATGAAGTAAGGCATGTCATTAATGTGACCGTATGGACATGACCAAGAATGTGTGCATACTACACATAGTTACTGCAAAATCTTAACAACAACAATAAGTTTTGCCTAAATGTATTTTGATATTCACGTTTTTCAGTGTTGAAAAACCTTCTCCACACAAGTGATGAAAGAAGTCTTGACCTTTTCAACACCTCGACCTCAACCCTGCAACAAGAGTAATTAATTTCCAAAGTCCAGGGAGTGAATATTTTACTGATGTCATGTTGCATGATTTCGAATGTAACTCATGTCGATTTCAGAGTCTCCTCCTGAGTGACCAACACACTGCCGCGGACAGCATGCTGCTGCGTAATGATGGAAAAATGCTTCACAGCCTCAATTTATGAGGTGCAAGTTTTTTCCGATTCTGTTTTATTGCACTGGGAGAAAGTCCACTGGGACACAGAGCGTTATTAAAATTGTTAACACTGTGTTTTTCAAAAGATAGAGGTTATGTTATGGGTTTTAAGGTCTTTTGTGTTGTAATGATGTCATCGCTCAGTGGTCACAGGGGATCTGGGCTCCTGTCGAGCTTACGTGAGAGAGATTGGGTGCAACACAAATATAAGCCCAACAAATTGTCGACATATTTCACTGAAGTACACAAAAGAGAATTTCTGTCTAGCACTCTACATGGAAGTGGAATGTTTCTATCGACCCATTTCAGCACAACTGCAGAGCTATGCTGCGTATTTGTCTTGTGTAGGCACAGAAGGACTAGTGTTAGTAATTTTACTGCTGGATCTTATCCTGTAGACCCATATGGTTTCACTGGCATGGATCAGGGTTATTAATCGTGCTCTGTTGCCTGTGAAAAATGAATACGATACTTCAATTGAGTGAAATGTCTTGGACAACTTCCTCTGAAGGACAGCATCAGATTGTTTTCCTCCATTTTCAGAGTCAACAGATGCGTCAGCATATTATCATATATTTTCTTTTGCACCAAATACAAGGTCCTGTATGTTGTCATGCACTCATGTTACCGCGTTGTCAGTGTTTTTCCCCAGAAATCTTACCAAGACAAACTGACGCACAAAGCGTTTGTTTTACTTATGATTAATGCAGTTGACAAATTAACTGGCTTATTAAATGTGGGCATCCATTAACTTTGATCCTGACTGACATCAGACTCAAGCTGATTCCACTTTGGCTCTCATTTCATCCTTCAGACTCTCTCTGAAATAACAGCTTATATCAAATGCAGTTGTAAAAATAGATAAAGTTAGGAAAACCCCCAGATCTGACACTGAGGTATTTGACTGTCCGTGACTGACTATTAACATCATTGTGATTGGCCCACAGTTTGAGAAGCAGGAGCAGAAGTTTGCCAAGAGCCATTACCTGTTTCCCCTCTCCTCTGCTTTGTGTGTGTGTGTGTGTGTGTGTGTGTGTGTGTGTGTGTGTATATATGCTTCTGTATAAGACGCCTTATTACTTCCACCTGTACTTCTGGCCTGGTTAGAATGGCAAAAATGGCTGTATTTTTATGGTTCAGTGGTTATCTGTTATCGATACCAAAATATAAATTAAGCCAGTTCATCCGTTGAGGATAAAGATAACCTTAACGTGAACCTGACAAATGGACCATAACTTCAGATCCTTAAAACAGAACATTGAGGTAATTGCATAAGCAATAGCAGATGTAGGTATTTTTTTTATAATACACTGTACATCATCACTCGGTTTTATGATGGAGTAGTGCATGGAGCTGCTCTGTCTAAGACCGTTTCATCCCCGTCATGGCCGAAGAAGCTTTAAGTAGCCAGTATCATCACAACACTGATGCCCTGTCACCACGTTTATCAGAAATTGGTATTTTTAATGTCTAACGTGACTGCTGACACTTTCTCTTAGGTAGAGCCAATCTTTTTAGTCAGCTTTAATACTTAAACAGTATGTAACAACAGCTGACAGTGGGCGAGGTCGCCATTCTATCACACAGCTTATACATAGATACAAACAGCCACTCACATTCACACCTACAGGGAATTTAGAGTCTCCAGTTAAACTAGCCTGCATGTCTTTGGACTGTGGGAGGAGGCCCCGAGAGCCCGGAGAAAACCCATGAGACGAAACATGCAAACTCCACACAGAAGCCCAGGTCGACTGGCAGGTTCCAACCTAATAAGACTTGTTTATTCCTTTTTGACATCCACTTCTCATCGACCTGCCGCCTTCAGGCACACACATCATGATCTATACGCTGACTACTGTGGAGAAGTTGCACACGCGTCTTTAAACTCTCTTTCCCCCTGATGTCATGCTTTTTTGGTCAGGAGAACTGTAGTGCACGCTAACTGCAGTGAAGTCACCACAGTTAAACAACGCAGAAAGTTTCCTAAGGTCGTAAAGGCTGGCCACTGAATGTTTGGAGCACTAGGGAAATACGTCCTGGATAATTGGCGGGGGTAATTTCCGTAACAGCAGCTGAGGTCAGGCATGGGCCTCCTTACCCCACTGTCCACAGTCCACACATAGAGCCCAAGCCCCTAATCTGCCCTGCCTCCCATCACCATAACATGTCGTCTAATTGCAGATTTTCCCTCTTCCCTCACCAGTTCGCCCCAACTCTCAGCCACAGCCGCTACCCAATTCTGGTCTGTAGCAGCGATCTCCTGTGGAGATAATGTCTTGTCAATGGTTGTTTTTGGTGGATTCAGGACTGACTCTTGAGACTCTCGACCTGAACAGTCTTAAGGAGCAGAACGTACATGTTAACAGCAAGCAAAACACGCATGCGGGAGACATAGCATGTTAATACAGAAACACAGACACAATTACTTTTAAAAAAATGATGAGTGTATCTCCTGGTTGATCAGAGGTCTGCATTTGCAACTGCAGTTCGCTGCACTTGTAGATGTTGCTTGTAGATCACAATAGATTGAGATACATGCTGAAAGGGTTTTCATATTGTTCATTTTCATTGAAAAAGGGTTAGGGTTAGGCTTTATGTAATAGTAAGGTATATTAATGCTGCATTCTTTTTTTGTGACATGGGGTCATGGTTATGGCAACGTGTTCGGAAACAGCTTCCGAGTATACACACAATGCATCCGTTTGTGTGCAATCGTGTTTCTGGCCCCATGACGATATTCACCAACTCCTGAGAGAAGCTTGTCTTTCTTGCTGCGAGATGCTCCACCATGTTCACCAGCCTGTGTTATCGTCTGGTGTTAGTGCTGGTGGTGTACAGTGGATTTACTTGGGAGTTTTATCTCTGTTTTTTTTATTCTTCTGAAATCAGCTGCTCTGTAGACCTGAGGGGAATTACAGTGGGCTGATTATTCTGTTTGTCATTGTGACTCACCCCTTTCAGATTATGTAGTCATTGTTTATCTCAATAAATCAGTGCAGCTGTAAATAAAAGCAAATTACTTTACTAAAGTTGAATAAAGACACTGCACATCATCATCAGTTGCGACAGATAACTATTTCCACTCTTTCTCTCTGGTTCTATCTGTCATGTGGACTTTATCTTTACCGCTCAACTGTTTCCTCATTTTTTCCATCATGGCCAATTTTCCCAATTGTTCGCCTTCCTGTGCTCTTAAATCAACAGTCCTGAAGTGTCTTAATGCCGGTGGGTGGTGCACTGCCGCATGGATATGTGTTATCTAGTCTTGCATTGTCAGCTCCAGCCCTCTCCATCACGGCCCTGCTAGCACAGCATGTCAGAGACTTGTCCTGCAAGTGGGAGGCAGTTGCACGCGAGGCACACTCTGGGCCACGTGCTGTGGGCTTCTCTCCCCTTTAAAGCTCTGTAGACTTTGTCTTTCACACTCCACTCCATTTTTTCATTTTTTTTTAAGCTTTTCTCCTTTTTTTTCTCTCAGTTCCTGCGGCGGGGGAAAAACTTACGGTGCGGTTTATTTGTTCTGGTTTGGTGTCGGTTCTCACATGTCCTTGGCAGAAGTTCATACCTCCATGACAGTAGCCTGGATCGTGAGGGATTATCATCATATCATGTGCACATGTGTCCGCCGGGCTGTTCACACCGAGGTCATCGCAGATAACGTGTATATAGGTGTGTGTGCATCGTGTGTGCGACGCAGCCTGTCTCTGTTAATGTTGGAGAAGCGAAGTGCTGGACTGCCAGTGAGTTTCCCTGCCACAGCGCCGTGCTCTCCAGCATCCAGAGACTCATCTTGCCCCTCTCCGCCCCTTTCCCCAAATTTGTGCGTCTGTCTTGTTTAGGTTCCTCCTCGGAGACAAACCACACCAGCCTTGTAGGAAAGAGCGTGAGGCCTACAATTCAACTGGTGATTTGGGGGAAATGAATGAGGGGGTTTCAAAGTGAGGGATCGAGGGCTTGAGAGCAGGAGGGGGTTAAGTGAAAAGCAGAATGGGAGCTGAGCTATTTCCATCTGATTGTTTCCACTAATGTTAAATTGCAGCCACTGGGAGACAGTGACCTCCTCCTAACATATGTTCACCATTAATCCAGCCGTGGTGAGAGAAAGCCTGTTTTCACCAGGAGAGAAAGATGAGAGGAGTTGCCCCTCAACCCTCATATTATTCACACCATCTATACATGTGTGTGTGTGTGCGTGTTTGCACGTTTAAAAAAATCCCATTAGTTATAAAATGGAAGACTACTACGCTATTTTTCATGCACATGTCACCTCGTGAGCAGCAAATCATTTTAATTTACAATATGAAGTTGATAGTAAATGATAAAGAAATACTTACTAACTAAATTCAGGTGTTCAGAGAAACAGAATAATTGTTCTCACAAGGTTCTCTGGGGACAAACCAATGTACTGTAGATCACAGATTTCAGCTGTTGAAAGCAACAAACTTGAGTGTATTATTGGTAAATAGAGGTGGTTGAGTCATTCCCTTTTCTTTCCAACCGTGATTGGAGATTAGATATTCAATTTCATGTCGTCAAACATGCTCTGTTGCTAATTAAAGGGCCAGTGATTTGTTGCTTGGGTCAGCAAAAGCTTTGACACTTTGGATGTTTTCAACAGATGATGACCTTCCATTCCCCCCTAAACATCTTTCATTCTCACTGAAAAAAGACATAAAAGTGAGGATTTATGCTCTTCACTCTACCTCTTTTCACCCCCCTCACGTCATCTATTCAAAACATTTTTTTTTTTTATCTTGCTCCTCATGCTGCTTCATATCTGCATATGAGCCACATGACTTTCGCTATGAGTGGGAGAATGTGCAGGAGACCCAGGGCGCGTTGACATCCAGCTCCTCCATGTGATGTATGAGATGGATAAAGGGGGGCGGAGGGTAAGGGACGCAAGCACTGTTCCAATATTTGGGAGGCACATAAAACATATTACAGAAGGGCTTTAGAAAGAGCCAACATTAGTGTCCAAATTTAAAACATGTCCCAGGTCTCAGCTGTCATTCGCTAGGGGATTTCTTGCCCCCCCCCCCCCCCCTCTTTTCCAGAACTTTTGGCAGTGAAAAAGGACAGAACAGAAGAAAGGGGAAACTGGCAGTCTGTATGTTTCCCAACATGCAGGCTTTGTTAGTCTGAGAAATCATGTGCAGTGTTTTTTAGAGTGTTAAAGTTCAGACACTAAAATGAATCAAAGCGGGGCAACATGGTCAATAAAAGAGTCAACAGGTACTACACAAAGGGAAAGGCAATTGATCAGTTTCATTACATTATTGCATACATTTGGTATTTAAGGGTCGGCTCAGCCAAATTACAAAAATAAATTTTCTACTTCGCCGCACTGATATTCTTGCCATGCAGATATTTTCTGTTAAATCTGACAGGATTTGTGCTGCATCCACAAAACCTTCAAAGTGAACAGAATTTCATCTGCGGTGCTCAAAACGTTAAGAAATCCCATTTGAAAAACTCAACAGTATTTATTTTCTTAATCTGGATAATCCTCATTGTCTAAATTTTCAGTTGAGCTACTTTCTTCCAAAGAAAATGTTCATATGAAAACAGTTGACAAGGTTGGTGAATGATCAAAAGAAAGAAAAGAAAAAACTGAGAGATTGTTTCTGGAAAGACATGCGGATGTAGAATTTTTCCGAATGTGATTTTTTTTTTTAAATTTTTTTTTTTGCTGAGCTGTACAAACAGACTTGAACAGTATTGATGGATATATATCACGGTAGATATCACAATTGGCCCATGAACAACTGCCATACTGTATGCACAACATATTTTTCATGTTTCATATGTGGTGGTTTACCTTGTGTGAAGGCATATTTAGAGACCTTTTGCAGCTGTGACACCAGTAACATTAATGATGCATAATGATGTAAAATTTAAAATCTACATTTTCACAGGCTAAACATTCAACCGCTAACGCGTGGCACATTTTAATTGCCCTCCTCATCATCAAACCTCATATTCAGTCCCATGAAAAGGCCCATATAAACACTGAAAATCCAGCAGTGCAGGGAGCGTCAAGTAGCAATCCAAATATACAGAGGTACTCTCAAACAACGCAGGCCTGCCAACTACAACACTCTTATTTATTTATGTATTTATCTGGATTTCCTGTGTACTTGTCGAGATGTTGGGCGCTGCCGGCCGCGCTATCTGAGGCCCGATTGACAAGGATTGGCTAGCCCTGGCCGTATTGCATTAACGCTAGCTTATTTATCCTGAGGGCTCATAATGATGATGCTGTCCTGGTCCCTGAGGCGGCTCTGTTCTCTCAGTCACCTCCTGCCCTCCATAGGATGCTGGGCCTGGCGGGTTCGCACTCGTGCTCCCACCAGGAATGTTGCAGTGGATGCAGCGTCTGCGTGTGAGAGTCTATATAGTATTTAGTCTATGACAGCTTATATTTTTGGTTAATTTACACAACAATATTGTATCTTCATCTAACTAGAGATTATACCATTTTCCCCTTCCCGGTACCAATCCGGATGCCCAACACTGTACTTGCCAGTGGCAGTACAGCGCAACTGCTGTTTTAAGAGCGGTGAAGAAGGGATTTCCGGCATTGTAGAATTAGCCAGAGCTAATGAAAATGTCAGCAATTTGGCAATATTTCAGGCAGGAAAGTTCAGTTTCATCTGGATGAAACTACTTTGATGACAAACTATTGGGTTTGGGAAATACATTTGCCGATGCCCGATCTGGCCTCGGAATCTGAATATCTCTACCACTAACTATTTTTATTTCAAGGTTTTGTAAAATTGTCAGAGTGAGCATGCTGATGTAAGCATTACTTCCAAGCACCACTGTGCCGAAGTACAGTCCCACAGAGCCAGTGGCATGACTGTGGACTCTTGATCATTGATTCTATAATATTTTGCCTCATTTTTGGATACAGCTGTCTCACATGAACAGAGGATATTTATCCCATCAGACATTCTGGGTAGTCAAACACAAGTGTAACTCTTTAATGATGGCCCGGTGCAGTGCCAGTAAACCATGCCAGTGGGCGAGCATGCACATGACCACAGCCCTGGAACCGGCACACCTGAATGGAATGCAGCCACCACTAATGCAATTTGTCACACAGCTTTTTCTGCGATGGCAAATCAAAACGTTCACATGAGAAAGGTCCGTGCTGTAAGATCACATGGAGCTGGAATGACAATCGTGTGCACTTGATTATTGCCTGTGGTCTCTCCAAACTAAGATTTGCGAGGCTTGCTGGTGTTTGTGACATTGGCATGTACTGCAGATGTACAGTACGTGTACACGTCTGTCATTATGAGGAGGAAATGAAAAGTTTTCACTAATACTTGCAGGCACTTTTGAGACGCTTTCATTCAAAGTACTTGTTTTAAATGAACACATTCACATTAATGGTGGACTTTACGCAACTAAAACCAAAACTGTCTGCCAGATACTGCTGGTCTGTAATTGTGTGTGTCCTCATTGTGCGTGTATATTCTCTTTGAAACGACCTGTACTCACAACATTGCCCTTTGGATCTGATGAGCACACCTCCCTGTCTGTATTGGCTGCTGTCAGTGGACACAGAGTGACATGGTGAGGGTTTCTCGTATGTTACTTGTTACATGTTTCATCATTGACCTTGTGAATCACGTCAGCCGGCTCTGTCAGTGGGGACCCATGCTACGTCCTGTTGGACTTCTTCCTTGCATGTCTCAACCAAATTCGTGCTGATTGATGCTGGCAGAAGTAGGACTTACTTTGGCAGGTATTTTCTAAGTGGAGTGTTTGACAGATGGTAAAAGTATATTGTTTCATTTCCATATAAATGAATAACTGATTTTTTTCCATTATTCAAAAGAAATGTAGCAAGCTGACACCAAGCTCTTTCTCTCACCTTAAAACCAAACCAGCGGGTTTTTTTCAAGAACTCAAAAGTATTCAATATTAATTATGAGAGCACCTTGGAAAAGCAGTTGCCACTGATTTCAGCTCCTGCGCCAGGTGAATTTTACTACAACACATATGCTACTGGAAAGTAACCGCCGGCAAGGCCAAAATAGACAGCAGGATGAACTGCACAAGGGAGCAGTGTGCAAGTCGCCTTCCTCTTTAATTTGTGCTGAGAATATTTCCTAACCAGAGGTTTCTTTCAGGTGTATGAGCAAGCTGAATATAAAAATTTAAGTAAACATTCTAACACAAATGTGATTTTGCCGTGGCATACATGACTTGGGGAATGGGAATGCATGAGGAATGCAAACATAGTTTGCCCACAATGTGTGCATTTGGTTCCGCACGTGTTCATTCATCTCGTACCATCCTGCCTCGCTGTTCCCTTCTGTGCAGCTCGGCCTCTCACTCCAACTCAGGCTCCCTCAGTAACAAACTGCGACCTCTACTAAATTTCTCATCAAGTGGCTCATTCTGATCTTGTCTAAACCAATGTAAATACATTCAAGCATGTTAAACCGAGACATATCGGGGACATGCTGTGTGTATTGAATTGTATTTGAATTTCATTGCCTGGAAACAGATACACTTTTTCCTGCCGAGTGATATTTGATTCTGCAATTGGACAAATGAGTCATCCAAGGGAACAATTCGAATCAATTCCCAAATATAACTGAATCTGGAAAAAAAAAACACATTGTCTGAGTCTGACTCGAGTCTGGCTTGACAGAATTTAGTTTGGGTTGTGTCTTATATGGCTGCAAGTGCATGACAGACAGAATCAATTAGCTAAAAACATTTGTGTGAATGTTTGACCATCACAATTCAGCTGGTATCACAGGCAGTACGCGTAAATAATCACAAAGAACTCTGGAGAATATTTTGGTTATTATTAACTTGATTCCTCCAACAGCCAAATTGCAAAAATGCCAACTTAGTTTTCATGTGTGTGCCTTTTCTTTTTTCAGTAACTATAATATGTTTTGGCTGATATTTCCTTCCCTGTCAGTGAATCCCTTTAAAATTGTCTAAAATATTGGCCCTTTGTGTCTCATTGACTTTCACAGTATTTCTGTTTTATTTGCTAACAATTATAGTATACAAAAAGACCTCCCGACAGGCCAGTAAAGTAAATAAGAAACTAACCACTTAATGTGTGTTGCTAGATGATAATAGGACCACTGTATGTCTACAGTGTTTGTACAGTATAAGGGTTTTGTTTCGAATTAGAACAATTTATGTAAGACAGAATAAATCCCATATTGCCTTGTAAATTGACTTGTAAATGGCAACAGGACACAAGTATTTACAATCACTTGTGTCAGCAGAGAGAAAGAAATAGAGCATGCACGAAGGGATTCCAGCTCGCTGATCCAGTGTTTATACAGACATAACGAATGCACATTCACAGTAGTAACTTTCCTCTTTCTCTCTGTACATTTTCCTTCCATATTCCTTTGGATTGCTAAGACAGACCAATTCAGGCCATGCCCTTCAGTGCCCAGTTTCTTTCATGTGCGCAAACATGGCTGAACAGTAGCTTGTTTGGTTGCTGAATAATCCTTAATCAACAATCCAAACTGAAGCGTAGTCTCTCATTATCCCCGGGAGCACGCCAGCTTGGCACACAGTGAACCCTGCCTGTCTGTTGTAAACAGGAACCTACTGAGCCAGCTCAGGCCCCGGCGGCAGCACAATCTATACTCAAACGTACGCACACAGACACATTCAGGGACAAATCTGCATCAATAGGATCCACATTGGCGCAGAGGTGCACAACATGCACTCATACTGTCAATGCAAGTCAGGGTCATGAAGAAGAAAACAAAACCCAGCAGTACACATGGACTGAATCGCCATCGTTCACATACACACATGCTCTGCATGCATCATTGGAATATAATAGTGGGGTTTTGTGGCAGAGATAAATAATGCACAGATGGATTGTTCGCTAAAGACTTTGAGAGAGCGCAGGATACGGCATACAGCCATCTTTCTTTCATTAGGTAGTATAGGAGCTGCAGCACGGGCCCTACGGGCATTCATTACACTAAGAGCAGGGTCTGTGTGCCCGACAGTAGGCACCACACATGGCATCGAGTAACACACGGCTGCAGCCCCTCATAATTGGGGCTTTCCTCTTTAGACCTTTCATCACTCCCCATCATGCAATTCAGAGAGGGAATCCTAAACTCGGGTTGCACTAACCAAAGAAAACATAGTTCTTTGTTTTTCTAATGTATTCTCAATTAAAGGCGGCGCTCTCCCTTTTTTTGTTTTCCTCATGGTTTTTTTTTTCTCATTTGTTTCTGTTTCACTCTAAAACACACAAATACACACACACACACACACACACACACACACACACACACACACATACATGCACAGATTTAAATTACTTTGATCGCATGCGTCACAGCTCTGACTCCCAGCCACCCCGTGGGAGGAGCTGTCCATTACAGTGACAGACTTGATTGCTTATTTATTTTTTTTCAAATACCATTTCATATCAGGCCAGAGAGGTTAGAAGGACAGACGCTGTCAGGGAGTGACGGATGAGCTTCTTTTAAAAGGCCATCAGAGAAATAATGGACAGCGAGCTAAGCCAGGACGATCTCTACTCCCCACAACTGTCAGCCTGAAAAATGTCAGCAATTAGAAAGTATGGTAATGTAAAGCTAGCTTCGCGTTTGATCTGCCGTGTCCTGAAGTAGCTGTGGCAGTTTGAGTGGGTCACAGAGGGCAGCGAGCAGCAGGAGGGAAGTTTAGACTCCGGACAGATGGATTTAGGTCCAAATCCAAGAGGTAGATATAAAGGGATTTAAGATAGTAAGGATATTTTACCTGCATCACCCCATCAGATTACAGATTCCTGTAAGCCATTTGTGCTGAAAGTGCATTGGTTCACATCCTTACTCATGGTTTTGTGAAGGTATTCTGCCTGCGTATTGTTTTCTGTGACGCTAAAAGACTTTTTTGACAACAAATGAAGAGTGACTCCTGCAAAAGGGATTTTTCTAAATTGTTTATTTCTGTTGAACATCATACAAAGGAAGAAGGTTTTGGATGGGTCACCATGTCATCGTTCCCAAGCCATGATGTCGTCATGGAAATTTCCACTTTTGCTGTCTGTTTGTGGATTCTAACTGAAATGTACAGACTTTAATTTGGTTATCCATAAACAGCACATCTACGGGGTCATACGCACACGGATAGATATGAACACGTGCTTTACTCGTTTTTCATTTATACAAAACTAAATATGAGATAATGCTCTGGGTCTTTGTTTTTTTTATGATTAAAAACATGTAACAATACTGCACAACCCACACTTTTGAAGACTTTGAATTCTGGTTGACTTTACAGTAGAGGCAGAGATGGTGAAAGTCCAATAGAATAGGAGGCCATGGAGACTAAGAGGCAGCATTTAGTTGCTTTAAATGGCTTATTTGATTAAGGCATTTTGACTTTGTGCTTTGTCTGATGCCAGACCTGGGACTTGTAATTGACAATGAGTCAGAACTGGGGAGGGAGAAACCAAAGAAGAGAGAGATGGAGAGAGACGGAGAGAAAGAATGGGGGCTTCTATGTCAACACAAACAATTTTAGACAGGCAAACCATAGACTACCCATATAGCTTCTGCTTTTTATTTTCTTGCACACATAGTTTTAAGTCTATTTATTCATTTTCATGAATAAAAACGGGGTAGTGTTTCGTGTGTGTACGTGTCTGGTTGTGGTTGGTATTTTTCAACACGAACACAATAACAAAAAACCATAGACCGACCATACAACTCTGCTTTTTATTACTCGCTACCCATGATCTTAGCTCTGGCTCGCAGATTTTTTAATACGTTAATTTCGATACATGGCCTGCTGATTGCACAGAAAGCAGAAATAACAGAGACAATCTGTCCCCGTTTTCAGGCCGATGCCTCATGCGCGAGAGGAAAGTTCAGAATTCAGCAAAATGCAAGTTATTACACAGTGACATCACTGTGGTAAAACCATAACTCACTGGTTTTGAAAACATCAAGCCGGAGATGTAGGTGCTTTTTCTAGTGCTCATAAAGAGAGACACATCGCAGTGACGTGCTGTCCACACACTCACGGAGAAAAAGAACCAACATAGTGGCTTTTTCACGCTCACTGTTTATTTTATCTGGTTTAAATCGCTCCACAGTTGAAACTGTTGCAGAAGCAATCTACTCCAGCTATACTTTATATACGGAACCGGCAAAGCTTTAGAAATGCCAAGGCCTGCAGATCCTTGTCTGTAAAGATAATCATTACTGGATCTTTAGTGGGGGGAGGTATGATTTACCATGTGCTCCCTTGGCAAGGATGTGTCTTGGCTGAGATTGTATCTGTTTGTGGGTGCGAGTGTGTCTTTCAACAGCAGTGTGATTCCTTGATCTAAATACTGGCAGATTAAATTTAATGCTCCCATAACCTTTCTCACTTTGCTGAAGGTTTTTAACCCCTAACGTGAAAACCTCCTCGCCTCAGGCTATGGGCAGTACACCAGGCAGTAAATAAAACCCCCTGTGAAGCCATTAAAGCATAAATGGACATGAGAATAGTTGTTTCTCACCATGTGCATTCATGGCATAAACAGCAGAAGAAATAGCAGTGTTTCCTGCGAGTCCACTCTGATACCAGGAGAAAGTATTTCTATCTCTTTTCAGGGGTACGGACGGGAAGCCGAAGGAAAACGAGGTTTGAAATGGATATTGCGGTGTCTTGTGCCGTGCCAGTTGCCTCAACCACTGGCATGTCTGCCTCTGTCCATTTGCCCAGAACAGCCGTGTTAGTTTGTTCATGTCTTCAAATGAACAATCAGCGCCACTGACTTTGGGGAGAGGTGGGAAGGAGCGGAGGAAAAACATAGGGGCGCCTTGTGTAGGGATGGGGGGGATTTTTTTTCCATTTTCCTCCAGCACCACAGCTGATTGCTACCACATTGATGATGGTAAGTTAGTGGGAGAGGGCTGTATACTCTAGAGTCCGCTGGCCAGACTGGCTCCAGGCCCTGTGGCATTGAGCCCCTGGCACCCGGTGCTGTCCTGCAGCCACCACAGCATCACTGTCTCCTGCCTCCATGGGTCTTAATCCACGTCTCCACCAGGGGCCTGGAAAAGTCCTCCAATATCTTTTATTGATCAGCAATTGTGTTTTCAAGTTTCCACAAAGGCAGTGGTTGACACTCAAGGAATGCAACCATTATACTTTTGGATAAACTTGCAGGGCGTCTTTTTTTACAAGCATAAGTGATCCAAATCAATTGTTTTATTTTTTTCCATCACTCTCTTCCAGTATATCACTCCTCTCCCCCTCCCATCTAATCTCCGTTTATAATATGAGCTGCTTGCTATCAAACCACAAGCCTCTCGACTCTGTCTGTGTTTTGTAGGAGCAACAACATTATACTCCTGTCTCCTGCAGTTTAATCCAGCAATGGTAAACCATAAAATTTAGTGTGTGAGTCCAGCTTTATGATGGAACTAATTTTTAAAGTGTGTAGTAAACCAAACCAGATTCAACATTACCCCTTTAGCCTCCATTTGTCTCTCTTGTTTCTTTGTGGCAAACCCATGTACTCTTTTTCGGCCTTTTTTGTCTCAAGGAAACGACAATTGCTCTACATAAACGCTATAGCATTTCTGACAGTCCCTTGACAGTTTGACACTTCAACAGCCACGTAAATGTCAAAACCTGGCAGCGGTGACGAGGCTCTGAACAAGACATCTGCATTTACTTTCATGTCCTTAGAGCAACTTCGCCTCTAAATTTTTATGAGCAAAATTTGGATGAGATCTTTCTTTTCCAACCTCTGAGCCCAACATATAAGCACAACTGTCATAACTACAAAAATTGCTTTTTTTGTTCTATAAAAAAAAGAAAAGTTATCCTAAAAAGGTTAAAAACCTGCCACTTGGAGGTGTGACAATTTGTTGTAGAGACATATAACATCCTAATTTTTGACATTTATGAGAAAGTTTACTACAAAAACAACCAAGGAACATTATTAGCACCTAAGTAGCTCTTGGACCTTCTCTCTTTTGTCTCAGTTCTTCTACACGCTTATTCGTGAAAAAAAGGTCTTTAATTGGCATTCTGTCAAATAAACTTTAATTATCTTAAGGATAGAAAATTATTTTTCCCTCAGCCTGCCAGTGCTGCAATATAAAGTTCAATGTTCATCAGATTCAAACAGAAGAATAAATGTGTGCTCTCCCTTTGATGGAGTAAATGTTTTTCTAGCAGAGGCCATATCTGCCAAAGATGAGGAAAGCCCTGGTAAAAACAGCTTTTCCTCTCGGAAATGAAAACACAGGCAGATGTTTATGGGCCATGGTTGAAGAACAAGATCATGGTTTTTGGCTTGAGAACCTCACACTGACAGCGGCCACTCTCTCCCAGCCTCTTCTTCCACCTCACTTTAGACATGGTTCACTTGCAGTACATCAAGAACACCAGTGGTGATGAGTAGTGTGAGGAGAATAGCAGTGAGATCAGTGACTGTAATACATAAAAAATTGTTTGCTCGGACGTGATATAATTCAGACTGCTTATTCTAAGAGCAGAATTTGAACTTTAATGGAGAGATCTGCCATAAATCTCGCCAAAGCCGGAGTGATATTCCTTTGATACAACGGCAAAAAGCGCAGAGCTCGTTCTACAATATATTTCTTCTGCGGTTTGAAAAGCTCCTCTTAATGTCTCTGGGACGTCGTCCAACTCCCGCTGAGAAGCTGTAACACTAAAGAGGGCACTATGGTGGAGGTTCCAGATTATAATGCAGGGTGGTGGGATACTTCAGCTATTGCGTTTGCTCTCTTTAAGCAGAGAACTGGACTAATGAGCGGGATTTATCTTTGTTCTTGGGCTCACATTCTGAGTTATTATTGAAAATGGGGAACTCTGGTTACAAGTTTTTCTGGGACTGAGCGGGAAGGAAATTATTACAAAAGCAGGTCCAGGACTGGCCACAGAGTGGAGACTTTATTAAATGGACAAGTCCAGTGGATGTCCGGAAATGGATTGCAGTAAGGAGGTATTTCCTGCAGGCGGACAGAGCATGATGTGGAGGGCTTTAGAGGGCCTGACAGGCTTTTCCACTCTGTTGTATCTTTCGACTGCTAAAGTTTGCAGTTATCTTGCAGTTTTCCATGTACAACAGACTCTGGTGGCTGCCAGTTTAAACCACACTCTTCTTCAATTTACCGCCCTCACCAAGATGCAGAGGTTTATTTCCACATAAATATTTTTAAATTCATTCTGGCACTGCAGAGGGAACTCAGCTCCTTCATGGAAGGGCTGCAAATAACAATTATTTTCATTGTCAATTAAATTGCTATTTCTCTATTATGAATCAACTGTTTAGTCTGTAAAAGGATTCCAAGACAGTTCCAGATTCATCGTTTGTCTAACCAACAGAAGTCAAATAGAAGTCCATGAGAAAATGACCTCTCACTTGATTCATAACATCGGTAAACATTTTCCTGAGGAGTTTATGGTCTCAATAGCTAGTTTCAAGTCTCCAATACAACATGATGTCCATTTTGTAAATGTGGTCTCATTGAGAGTACAATAGACGATAAAGCACCGTGTACCTTGGAGCGTGGATAGAGCGTGATTGACAGCTGGTCCGTCCAAATTGGTGCAGGTGAAGATGGGCGTGGAGTGGGCGAGCTGTCAGTCAGACCCACCCCCAAATCTACATACGGCTGCAAAAAACCCCGACATGGCGTTGGTCAAAATGTGAAACAATGGGTGACGTCACGGTGGGTTGCCACTTGGTCGTGACCGATATGAACCGAAGGGAAGTGATTGCTGGTGACTACACTATCGTTTCCAAACTTCTCCCCCTTATGCGCTTGAAAACTCTGGAGTAGTGTGGACGGCAGGCGTAAACGTAGCATCAGTGATGCATTTTAAGAACATAGGAGGGTGGATGTAGCTTGAGGCCTCCTCCCTCTCAGAGTTTCTATGACCTTCACTCTCAAGCCTACGACTGAATGGAGAGGCTTCATCAATGCTTTTGTTTAAACCCATTTGGCCTTCCTGGTGGACACATGTTGCCTCCCAGATGTTTGTCTGCATTGGAGGGAATTGTATAAGATACAAATTCTGTGCTAGGGTGGAATAGCAAGTGGTTGGACGTAAAGTAAGTGTTTGTGCCTTTGAGTGTATACATATGGTTCCGTAGATGTGAGTGTATGTGGCTCGATCTGCATCTTGAACCCGGGGCGGCCCGAGTGAGGACATGATTAATGACTTGTGTACTACAGTGAGAGTCTTTTAAATTAAATCAAAATGGAGTTAAGAACGTATGACTTCATCAGCCCCGCTCGGCTCAATGTGAGGTTAATGGAATGTGGCCATCTCTTCTCTTTCAGCTCAGACCATGCCTTTTATTCTACAATAAGGCTTTTGCTCGACCGTGTCAGTGCCATCAGCTGCAGTCATTGTGAGCGAACAGACACTGGATCATCTGCTGTAGCTGAGCTCATTGCGTTAGAGAGTGTGGTCATGCTTTAGCTTCATGAAGTAGTTTACAGGGCCACCGGACCAGTGTCCGATCTGCCTGCACTGGTTGTTTTTAAAAATATTGCAGCTATTTTTAAAGAAACAAAAAAATTAAATATGCAATATGGTGTTGCTGGTTAAACTCCAACTTGCTGTAGATAGAATTCTTCTAAGGGCTTCAACCAGTGATTATTTTAATTGCTGGTCAATCCTCTATTTCTTTTAGGATTAAATGGTAAATGGACTGTATTTATGTCGTATCGACCACCCAATGCACTTTACACTTCGTCACACAGACTGGATGAGCCGGGGATCGAACCGTGGACCTTTTGGTTAGTGGACGACCCTCTCGATCTCCTGAGCCACAGCTGCCCCGCCACAAGCAATAATTGTTTAGTTCACGGAACGTCAGAAACTTGTGAAATCTTCATATGTCTTGTTTTGCCCTAGAAGTAGCACATCTACACTATTAGTAACATAAAACCGCTTGGGTGTGTGGTGAAGGAAAGAGCTCAGAGTAAATTAGTCTGCCCACCGCTGGGTGTCGCATCGAGTTGGAGACAAGAGAAGAGATGGCACAACTGAAACTGAAAATTAGAATTAAGTAAAATTACGCTTTTGCCTGTGTTTTAGTTCAAATAGGTATTTTTTTTAAATAATAAAGTATCAAAAAGTGAATTTATTCTGTCATTTTTGAAACCAGTAGTTGGTATTCTGACAAAACTACCTCGGGCCTATGTCATTATGGGTTTAGAAAATTCTGATCTCCAAGACCTGGCTGCCGTTTCTGTGTCTCATCAGCTACTTAGCTGTAGTCATTTCCTGCTACCTGGCCGACCAGCAATAAATCAATACCATGTTTGCTATGTAAAAGATCAACAGCAGGTTCTTTAGGCTCTGAGGGCTAGAATTAAGAGCAAAAAACTGCTTTTACACATTACCACTATAATTTTACATACCAATCATGTGGCTGTGACAGACATGTATGTATGAGTTTCTGGAGGTTATCTCTGCTTATCTTTGCCTTCTGGGGAATGCAGAGGCCTCCTTTCAGCATTATTCTGATCTTTCTGATGTGGAAATTCTTTCCCATCCATCTTCCCTCCAACCGAGCAGCGTGCTGACAACAATCTATTCGATTTTTCTTGAGACTTGCTTGGCAGCATGAACCAGTTGTCTATTTCTTCTCATTGATATAAGCTGTTGTATTTTTTCGGGGTGTGTTATAGAGTAAAAGGATGTTGGTGAGTAGCTGTCCATTTTCCTATAGGGTGTGTTAGCAGGTCAGGTAATGTGGTAATTGTGTGTGTTCATGTGAACCCAGCACATTTAGCATGCATGTCTGTGTATATGCTCTCTCAGGTGTCTTTTAATGCAGTAATGGTTATCTTACCCCCGTCAGGGAAGCAGTTATGAACTCAGTCAGGTGTGTGTAACAACACCCTCCCACCTGCTCTAAACCTGCCGGGACAGGGGCTCCTGGAACGCACAGTCAGCCAAATGATCCCCAGGGGTCCTCACTGCATATTCAGGTCCTCCTGAACCGCCTCCAGTGAGCATAGCACTTCGTATAATAGGCAGCACACAGTCACTGCTGGCCCCAACTCAAACACTTTCTGTGAGAGACAACATCAGTAATTTGTATTTATAAGCATGCAGTTTTAAAAAATCGACCCAAGAGCACGAATTAGTTGGCAGATGTAAAAGTAAAGATCCTCCAAGGGAAAATAGCCCAAAACAATGACATAAAGCTGCAAACCAATCTGCAAACCCCCCAATCTCAAACATGGCCTGAAGATATTGCTGCTGCAATGATAATATTAATATGAAAAATTAACTGCCACAAATACAATGGGATTTTACAACTTACAATTGGGTTTGGGCATAGGCAAGACACAGAAAACCAAAGGCAAATTCAGGTCGGGTGAAATTGAGCAGTTTACAATATGTAGGCATGCGGGAAAGGGGAACAGGTGAACAGGTGAGGTGGGAGGAGGAGCAGGTCTGGTTATTCTGCCGGCAGGAAAACACAGGCAGGTGGGAGAGGCATGGTCTGAAATGTCAGAATTAGAACATGTAGGCACAAACAACTGTGGACTGGATGAATGAGAGGCTGAACGAGCAGAGGGAAACTCAAAACCGTGACAGATTTGCAGGTACTTGATATGAATGCTTACGCTGGAGAAGTGGAGGTAGGCCAGCGTGATATTCCTAGACAGAGTCCGAGGAAAGAAGCTGGAAGGCACTGACTTCTCGCCTAACTGTTGAATATACATAGACAAGTATTCATGCATCTGTGGTTTTGAATGGTCTCTGTGTATTATGAAGCGTGTGTGTGTGTGTGTGTGTGTGTCTGTGTGTGAGTGTGTGTGTGTGTGTGTGTGTGTGTGTGTGTGTGTGTGTGAGAGAGTCTGTTGTGTGTGTGTGTGTGTGTGTGTGTGTGTTGTGAGTGTGTGCGTGTGTGTGTGTTTTTGTAATATTAGAGCCTTGGCCTGGGAGAGGAAGCCGACGGAGGCCGGTCTGTGTTATTCCAAGGATTATCAATGGTTGCCGCTGTGTCAGGCCTCACTGCTCCTCACAACCCCAAATGCTATACACTATGCAAGCGTGTTTGTATTATATTACATCTGCATATAGCAAATGTGCTTGTGTGTTGCATTATGAGGGTATTTTTGCTTGCCCAGGGCTCCCGTGAAGGACGTTGTTGGCTCACAGAGAAGAAATCAAGAGTGAGGAATGACTCAGATGAAAAAGCCGCCGGATTAGAAACTGATCAAAAAGAAGAATCTGAGATAAGTCACTGTCTCTTAGAGACTAAGAGAAGGTCCCAGTCGGACCGAGGGGTATATCGTCTGTCACTGTCTCCAGTGGACCCGCCTGCTTCCTTTGGACTCAACTGTATGCACCTTGGACCCTATACAGGTTCTTAGCGTGAAACCTGCCACAATGAGGAGACTGTATGTGTCCAGTGGGTGTGAAAACATTTCTGTTATCACTACGGAAAACTCTCCCAGTTGTCATCAGATTGGGGGAAATATTATGAGTCTGTCTGCCGGCAAGTGTGTGTTACTCTGGGACAATCTTGCGATGTTTATTTTCTGAAACAGTAGACGTGTAGCTTCCACATCACACAGACCAGGATCCCTCAGCCACAGCGTCGACCTCACTACTGTTTCCCCATGTGGAGGCGTTTTGTGCGTGTGTGTGTGTGTGTGTGCGTGTGGGCGCGCGCACGAAAGAGAGACGGAGAAAAGTAAGGTTTCGTTTTCATTGGGGTGCGTATGAAGTTGAGGGGAATGACTTTCGGGATTACCCCGGGATCAGAAAATGATGAATATAATTACAACAACATGGAAAACCTAAAGTTAAAACCACAGAGTTGACAAGATGGCTGTTGTTTGTTTAGTCTAAACCAGCTGAGGTATCAGTCACTGTATACGCTTCACGTTCTGTCTATGAAGGCAACAGATTGCCTCCATAAAGATGACATTAGTAAGTCGACTGTCCAATTTTTTTACGGTCAATTCTCCTCCTCATGTAGTTTCAATCATTTTCAATTGTTTACCTCCAAGGTTTGACTCAATGACACTTGTCAGAGATTTGTTATTTTTGAAATCACACAATAAACAAACAATCCCACAGCTATTTACTCATTTGATCAATATTTAAGATTTAGAAAGACGTGATCTGGGGACGCGGTGGACTGGATTCACAGCTTGGGCCGGTGATTGTAAAGTAACGTTTTATTTGCGAATCCGTTGTCGTGGAATTTTCCTTTGTTCGGCTCAATTTGTTTGATCAAAGGAACGGTAGTTGGAGTATTTCCAGCCGCAGTATTTGGAAGATTTATGGTAGACGGAAGGAAAGAGGTTATGTATACAGTATGCTCTGTAATTGTAAAATGAGGATTTTTGTGAAAAAGAGAGAGGGGAAAATCAAATGTTAAAAACACAGCCTCTCTTCGTTACTGTCCCCACTTTGTTGATATTGGGCTTTGTGGTGACGGATGGCGTCAGCACCAAGCAGTGGTGCAGTTCTCTGGCTCTGTCGTATGAGTGATCTATCTGGTCCCATCAAAACACTGTTGACTTCCTCTCGCACACATGGAAAGCATTGGGTCACATGCAGAGGTAACACACACACACACACACACACACACACACACACACACACACACAAAGGTAAACGGAGCTTCCAGATGACTATCCTCCCCAGGCTCTCAGGTTACAGGGACAAATTTTCCAAAGCAGCATTTTCGTCTTAGTTTTTCCTCTGTGGCTTCTTCACTATTTGAAGACCTTTCACATTTTTCCATTAGACTACATTTACTCTAGGCCAGTGCTCTTTTTCAGAGTGATGCTTTTAAACCTTGAACGCAGCATTTGGCCCGGGTCATGGTCCGACCTCACAGATAATTATCTCCAGAAGGTCCACAGGGGCCTGTACACACTTCCCTAACCCCGTCGGTCCACTGATGAACGTCACATATTTATTGTTTATTTCGTCAATTGTTGTCATGGTTTGAAATTTTTAAGAACAAAATTGCTAAAATGAATTCTCCATACTAAAATCACCAATCAACTGGCCTACCTAGCGGCCTTAATAGACGAATCAGCAACAGCGACAGCCACGACTACTGTAGACGGGAGTTTCTCCTACTGCGTCATGCCGTGTTTTACCCTTTTTGTTTTCCGTCATGCACTCACCTTCACGCTGACAAACAAACACACACCAGTCTTACATGTAAGTTACTCACAGTCACGGCTTCATCACAGTTCACCTGCACCTCCCTTTGGAGTAGAAGAAAAAAAGACTAATTGCTGGCATTCACTTAATCTATCCTGTGTTGCCTAATGCGATGCCCCAGGGACATAAAAAATAGGTCACAGCCCTGACGAATCTCAGAAAGGTGGAGGCCGCCGCTGAGTGGGTGTGTCAGTTCACTTTCTTTTTTTAAGCCTGGAGTTTCATCTTGTTCCTACCCTCTTTGAAACTTTCTCTCCTTGATTTTCTTTTAATATGGCTCCTTCAAAAACACCTGACTGTCAAGAAATTCCAGATTGAGGCAGCCAGGAGTCTGGCAGCGCATTTCAATATTCATTCCCAGCTCATTGTAATTGTTCCACTATCCAAATCCCCTTGTCTCCTCCAAATCAAGCGCCCATCCCCGTGATCACAGCCAGAGTCTTTACAGTAGCCATGTGTCCTGAGGTGCACTCTGCAGCTCACATACACTCAGACTGTATATGCACACTCACCACACACTTAGTCATTAAGATAGAATCCCTGCAGGTCTTTAAAAAGTTGGCTACTGAGCCATTAAGAGGAAAAAGGCCCAGAGTGCTCAAAGAGGACCACACCCACACACGGCGAAGATCCAGAGTCTGGAGCAAGTTTTGTCAACTGCACATCTAAGACCCTGTCATTAATTTTCACGAAAATATGCTTCTGACAGTTACACTTCACAGGTGTCTCCTTATTTTTCTTGTAACTTGCTTCTACCAAAGAGGATTTCCTTTTATAAAATCACATGTTTTCAGTGAAACTGAAACAAAACCCCCGAGAAATTTGCCTTAACTGAATGTTACCTTTGCAAGTCCACTCTTTCTGTGTGTTCTAATAAATAAGTCAAACAAATCTTACAAGTTGAAAGTGTTTTCAAAAGTGGAGTCACACAAAAATATTATATTCAATTACCAATACTCTTATTTGGTTTCTTTGACAAAGTCAGAGGACCGCAATAAATAGTCAAGCCAAATTATTTATTAGACTTTGCAAATTTGAGATACTTGTGTCTTTCCCCCTGTGGTTGGCAGCTATTGCCTCCATGTGTTCCGGATTAGTCTCCTCTGGGAGGAGATGGGAAGGGAAGGCATTAAGAGGATGACACCCTGTGAACATTTACCTGACTTTAATAGACCATTTTACATACCTGCCTGAAGAATTTGTTTGTTTAATCTTTTGTAATTGCCTTTAACTTTCCCTGCCAAGGCTCTGTAGACTGTAAACCTATAGCTTAACTGTGTAGATGAAGAAATGATACTGACTTAGAACAAGTCCTTGTGAAAAAAATGCTAAAGGTGCAAATTAATTTTTTGCGAAATTATATAATTTAATTGTGATATTTCACTATCTTAAAAAAAACCCACATAAGTTTCTCATCATCATGCAACAAGAGAACATTTTTAATCCTGTCCAATACAAACTTTCCTTGTACACCTCCCTCAACACACCCTTCCTACTGTGTAAATATTCATGTTCATTCCGGTAAATTCTCATGTTATTTATCCTTTCTCTTTTCATTAATTTAACTTAACTTTCTGGCAATTAGCACCTTTTAATGTCAATGTCATTTTCTCACCTAGGAGAGAGAGAAAAATGCTGTTGGACTCAGGGCTCAGGATTGTGTGGGAGCCCAACCACTCGGAAAATGACACAGTGTGCCACAAAAAACACTCAATATCAAATGGAAATACAGACTTTCTTGTTTTCATTTTCATGCATCTCTCTTTTCCTCCATTGCTTTCATGCTATTTTGTTTTTGAACATGTTTCTGGCAGCGGCTGGCTTTCTGACTGGAACAGATGTTGTGCTTGGATTGTAGTGACATTGTTCTGGTGTGACTGCACAAGTGTGTGTGAGTACAATCGGTGGTTGTGGTTAAAGTGAATCTTCTTCCCTGTACAGCTTCTCCTCATTTGTGAATTGGACCAACAGGGCCGGGTTTTGGGGAGGTGCTATGCAGCCCACCCTGTCTGTCTGTCTGTTTGTCGGTCTCCGTCTTTGTTAGGACCCAGCTCCAGACTCTGGATAGTGCCGCGTGGTGGGTGTGGGTGTGCTTGCCCGAGTAAACACCTCCTGGCCAAATCACAGTTTACAGTATGGTCAGGATGGTCAGTTGACTCGTGGATCCTCGACTTATCTTGGATGCAGATGTTCCCTTTCAAAGGACAGAGAATCACTTGCAGAAACTAAGAATGGAAGCAATTGTGATGATTCAAGAAAAGCAGAAAGAAACTTTTAGGGGGGGGTATCGAAACAGGTTAAAAGGCAGGTTAAGGAGTTTAGTCTGGGCATGCGATTCTCCAAGGTCCCTTTTGGGAGATTTATTAGCAGCAGATAAGGCTGATAGCCATCTGCACAGCCACACTCGCTCTGCTCAGCCAGCCAGTGCTGATCTGCTGCCAAAGCATACAGAATGATACATTCCTTAATGTGTCTGGCAGCCGAGAGGAGGGATAGAGAAAGAGAGGGGGAGAGGGAGATTTCTGGGGGTCATGTTATGGATATTTTTATAAATATGTTTTTCTTTTTCTTCCACCCCACACCTCTATTTGCAGGTTAAAAGGTGAGACTACTACTGGTGTGCTTCCACAGACAGCCAAATATGCTACCTCCTTATATCACAAGCCTGTACCTTGACGGGGAGGGGCAGAGGAAATTGTGGAAGGGAAGAAAGTGGGGCATGATAGCGTTTTAATCACAGCTAATAGTGAAGCTACTAATGAGACTGTGGGTCTGGTGACATACCACGGTGGAAACCACGCACGCGCGCACACACACACACACACACACACACACACACACACACACACACACACACACACACACACACACACACATCTGGTTTACAAGACCACAGTAATACCACCAGTTGATGGGGAAAAACTTTTTTGTGTCACCTGCAAACAACTGACAACATGCACACACACACAAACACACACATGCGTGTTGCCACCAGTGGCCGCGTCTCACCGTGAGTCTGCTCTCTGCTATGATGTGAATTGTTCAAAGCAAGTAGCGGCTCTATCCGCTGTCTCCTTCCTCTTCTGCTTATTTTTCTAAATATAGCCACAGACATTCATGAATGTCAGCTCGGCCGTTTATCTCAGTAATGAGGCTGCAACAACACAGCCAGGGCCTTTTCTTCCCAGGTTAGTTAAGGACTCCTGCATCCTGTCCTGCGGGAGTACACAGAGAGGTCTGGATCTCTGCAGCGATGTTGATTTTCACCAGCAGGATGAACTCTCTGCCTCAGTAAACTTTTATCCCAAACACACAGTTTATATTTACCGTTTTTCCAACATCTGCATCACACGTTGTTGGTTTTGATTCCATAAAATGTTGTGCAGTTGATTTCATGTGATATTTAGTGGTACAGAAACCACTCAGACTCCATCATGTTCTTAATCCTCCCTGAGCTGGATGTCTCTTGTACAGATTATTGAAGTGGAGTAAGTAACATAATACTGGAATAAAAGAACCTCGTGGATTTTTTGATAGACTGTTCTTGAAAAATCTAACTTTATTGCTGCTGCTTTGGAGAAAATTAAATTATAAATAAGAAAGTTCATTTGTTGGCCACTCAGTAGGATTAGGACAAGCAAGTGAAAGGTTCAGGGGATCATCATTTATGCACTTGTATTGACAAACCTATGAATAATGTAGTAATAAGTAGCCACATCATGAACTATTGCAGTGAGTGCTCAACTTACGAGTGGTTATGTTATTGCTCTGATTCAAAATGCTCAAGCCAACTCCAACCTCCTGCAGGCACTTGACCACACACTTCCTGCCTATCTGAAGCCTTCTCTGTGTTGATGTGGCGGAGAGAGAAACAATGGGGAAAATGGTGGGAAAGGGGATTATCATTGATAGGGATAAACCACTTCTTTCATCTGTCCCTCTTTGAGTCCGGGCCATGACAAAGTTTCCAGCCCCACAGAGTTTTTGATGCTATGTTTGTGGTGAAGTTGGGATCAGGGGCCTTATTATCTGAGCATTGAGTATTAGATTCACAAAGAACAATACATGTTGGAACCTTGGAGCTTTTATTTCTGCTGGATACGTTTGGCGGAGGGACAGAGCACAGCTGGGAGGGCTTTAAAAAGGGTCGTTTAACAATACAGCCTTAGACACTTTCTCTGCTGTCTCAAAAAAAAGGTTTTCATTAACTGCTTTGGAAAAATGCTGCAAATAGTTTTTGACAAATTAGCTTGGTCAGAAGAATGTCTTTACCCTTTTTTTAAAGTCCACTGGAAACGCATCATGGTCTCTGAGCTACATGTAGCTTAATATCTATTATAACTTTTTCAGTATGAGTCTCCTTGAAGCTTGGAAGGGAAACACAAGGCTTTTCATTGTGGGACCCTTCTGCACAATTTCTCATCAAATGTGTCTCTACATTAAAAAAAAAGAACATACACACATGAGAGAGAGAGCACAATTCAAGTCAGAGAAAATACATGCTTGATCGCTGATGAGTAAAACAGTAAAAGAAACAGGAAATAGGCATGTATATGACACACACACACACAGACAATTCTGAATCACGGGGAAAAAGAACCAGTATCAGACTGAAATGTTCCCTCTGAGCATTAACATCACATTCCCATCATTCATCATCATCTGTGTTTTTGATACTGGCACATACTTCATATAACAGGCTGAAGTCCAGACAGAAGATATGTGGGAGAGAAGAAACTCGCGGATGAGTTGGAAACAGACCCTTGATAAGGGGCTTCACACAAGGCAGTTGCAAATGAGGGCTTTGTTAGTTTTGGACGACACGGGTCAGTTAGAGAGAATCCTGCAGCAAATTTTGTTAACTTCTTTTTGATCTTCGTTTACTCGTGATCACTGTATTTTTCATAAAGACTCCTGCTCCTCGGAAGGCCCTATTTACCGAGGTGTCAAGTCGTTATTTTGACTTCGGTGTGTTCATGTGCTTTGAATTTGGGATATGGAAAAATATGGACGCGAAAATGCTCTGTATTTGTATGTTTAGAAGCCAATTGATGCCTCTTTCCATTTATAATAACGAAGAAAGATCCGATGTGACAGGCACATAGATATTTTTTCTATGTTTTTCCATATTGCAAATTAAATGTTAGCAAATAAATGATATGCAATTATCAATTTGCAACATTAATCAAAGGTTCTTTAACATCAAGCAAACACTCTCTCTCTCATTAGGTTTTAGAGTTTGACGTAAGCAACTCTTCTGTCCAGCAGAGGCTGTGTAATAACAGGGCTAATATTCAAATGGGCAGTGAAGGTGTTCTGGCAGCGCAAGCCCTGAAACAGGTGCTTTAGAGACCAGGAGCGTCTGGGCAGCTCCAAATTGTTTAGCTCTGGACAGGAGAGTTAATATGCTCTGTGTGTGATTGATCACTTCAGGAAAGCTTTACCCGCAACTAATTTGGTGTTCATCCCGGCAGGCCTGGAGAGGAAGAACAAATGTTGACAAGAGTGTACTAGACCTCCGCCGTATGTAAATGTACTTTCTCCACCGATGTGCGTGTCTGTGTGTGAAAGTGTGGATTTATTAATACCCAGCAGGCCCTGGGCTGGACAGACGTTGGGGAGGGGCGGAGAGGAATCTCAGGGCTGAAGAGATAGAGCGGTGGGGGGGGGGCTCACTTTGTAGACAGGTGGACAGGTAACAACAGAGGCCTTATTGTCCATGGCTTAATCAGGCAGGTGTGCCGCTCAGAACTCGCTTCACCCCAGAAGCACAGCACACTCCTTGGCTCCTCCCAGGCCCAGCCACTTCTCCCCTGCAGTCATGCCGAGCATGATTAAGTCTGCTTTAATTTTGAGGGGTCAAAAATGCATAGTTGCTGCTATTGCAAAGGTTTGCTAAAGAATGAGGGATCAACTGAATATGGAATAAGCCATGGGCTCACACAGTATCACTGTTGCGGGAATAACATAGTCATGAAAATTAGCTAGTGAGTCAAATTGACTTGACATAATAGAACATCAGGGAGTAATCAAGAACCAAACCAAAGCAAGGGGATTACAGTGAGTGAGTGAGATATGCCTGTTGGTATATTGCAGTTTAAGTAGGCAATTCTGCCAAGCTAGGTCCAGGTTGATAAATCTGTCAGCGGTGTGGCCATGGCTGCACAGATCCAGGTTAGTGTAGGACTTGACTCTGCTGCTCCCCAGCTGGCTTGGATCCAGAACCTCATACTATACCTTGGACCAGCTCCAAGCCTCTGGTCTATCCTTACCCAGCTTCAGCCCACACCCCTGCCACTACCAGCCGGATGTCCTCTTGGCACTGTGCCTCTCAGCTATAGTCTCGCTCTGTGGATGGTTCAGCCTCCTGCATTTCTTAAAGTTAAATTATATTAATAAGTAACTCCCTAATCCTTTTCCCGAAATTACTGTTTTTGTCAACCCTTGCTAGTTTCTATGAATCTTTAATAATCTTAAGCCAGCACATGCCCAGAAATGCTTTTGTAAGAGGAATGATGTCACGTCCCAGTCTAGGTTTGATGATGAGAGAGGAGTGAACCAAGGCCAAAATAACTCTATAACTATCTCCCCATTACAATCTAACTAAACCCTGAAGGAAAAAGACATGAACAAAAATACTAATACAAAAAGAAGTTGGTACTAAACCTAAATAGCTGAACTTAACAATATCAGGATAAAACGGTGTTCAAAGATAAATGGCAGTTCACCGCTACGATTTGTGTTTCATACAAATTGGTAAAACCTAAAATCTACTTACAACTCAAAAACTATTCCTACGTAACTAAACACAAGCTCCACAAAACCAGAGGTTAAACTAACTAAGTCCAATATTTAACAACTACCCACTTGCACAGAGATCACACACACCAATTTAAGGAGTTGGATGGCCGTTGAAATGGAATAATTGATGGAGTGGATGCTGATTCAGGAAGACGTAAACCGTGGATGTCTTAAGTAGAAGTATTTATAGAGCTCAATATTGAGGAGACATCCGGTTCGCCACATAGATCAACAGGTTCACAGTGTTCGCCGTCCCAGGATAGTCTGCCCTTCCCTGGTTTCTGTAATGTATTTAGCTCTGAGTAATGTCCCCGCAACTGTGACACCTCGAGTGAGACATCGGCTGCTCAATGATTGTTTTGGCTTGCCATAGATAAGATGACCTTGCTTGGTGCCTGAGAAGACTCATCTTAAGAGATCCTCAACAGCCGCGACACATGCTTCAATCTAAATTTTTGGAACTGGAGGTTAGAGACTGGTCACACTCTTATATAACCCGGGGTGAGGTTCTGGACCCATGACTGTCGACGTGACCATGGGGCCACTCTGTGGTCCGGCTCATTGTGTTCTGGTGGTTTGCAAAGCTTGGTACTCGCATTGGGGATCTGACAGCAGTGCTGTTGTTTGTCTGGCCACAGCTTCACGCATGCTTTCAATCTGCAGGCTGTTTGGGAACAGTTAATGTGCTATGGCAATTTTTTTGCATTTTATTTTGTGTCTTTCTCCAAACGGATCCAACGGTGATGCAATGGAGATGCAATGCTCCCGTCACGGCCCACCAGTTCGGAGATGTGTGTGAGAAGATGTAACAGGCGCACAGCTCATTTGCATTGTAGAAAGGTCTCTTGTTTGGTCATATCTGAAAGAAAAGACAGCTCTGTGAGACGGTGTGGAGCTGAGGGGAGGCAGATGATTCTCAGCCTGTTTTATTTCAACACTGCTGTCTTCCCCTTCTGTCTCCTCTACTCCCTTTTCACACTGTAATTGAATGCTGGTTCGATTATGTCTTACTGGTTTATTATACATTTTAACTTTTCCTTTATATCTTTTCTCCATAAATTCAGGATAATATCTATTTTTCTACACCTTCTCGATTTTGTTTTTAAGTATGGTCTAGGCCTTGAACTTAAATGAATTTGGAGATTCCTCTGATGTTGTACAGTATATTTAGTCACAAGGTGGCACCTTAACAGGCAACTGTCATGGTGCTGAATGTATTTCAGGTTCAATTGTATTGATTTGTGGAATAAGTTCTGAGAGTGAAGCTGTCAATAACAACACTGCCTTGTATGTTAATTTGAGTTGGCCTGACTGTTCTTTGAAAAAAACAAATCATGAATTTCATAAATTAAATGAACTAAATTTAATCAAGTTCACGAGCATTTGAATTTACTAATAACATATGACCTACTGTACTTGGTCCCGTGGCTCATATGATGAAACAACAACACCTGAAGGCAGAGTTGACAGTAACTGTTTCCTATTTATGCTGTGATTATTATTATAAAAGTAACATAAACATGCCTTGGCTAAGTTTCATGAAAACTGACTTTTCTTGAGTGCCATTGTTAAGAATGTTTCTCAGGAAGTTTTGTACTTGTGAAGTCTTTTCACATCACAAACAGTGCCAAGTTTAAATGACAAACAGTCATTAACTGGTCTTTAATTGCAACTGGTTTCCTTCCTGTTGGGTAATGCATTAGAAATACAGTATGTCAGCGCCCGAGGAAGTAGTTTTTGACCAGGCATTTCGTGGCCTGTATGACTCAGCAGCTGTGACATGGACAAATTGCTTGTTATCTTAAGGATTTCCACATTTGTCTGCATCTAAAACAAACACAGCATTGTGAGTAGAATAATACACATGCACTCTGCCACCCTGATCTGCAAATGAAACCCTAATATTCCGGGATTATCGTTGAACTCTCACCCACGTCATGCCTACAGGGCTTTTTCGAGGTTCTGTTGAATCACACTTCAATTTATCTTGTCCATGTTGGGCCTCGTGGTAATATCAATAATAACTAAATGTGTTTTGCTGACGCACGTTGTGTGTTTATAGACGTACGTATCTGAGCAATAGAGTAAAGAATTCTGATGCCACCATAAAATGTAGGTTTTGTTTAAACACATTTACATCTGTTCCACATCCATCTAAAATATTGATGGAGAAGCAGTTGAAACATAAACAGCATTATGAACAAGGATCTGTAAAACATTATCTTCTTGTTCTGATGTTGGAAAGCTTAAGAAGTTGGACCAAGACTGACAATCATGCTGTGAATACTTCATTAAATCAATTTGCTGTTTACTGTCTGGTTTGTTTAATCTGAAATGTAAATCTTGAAATTAGTTTTGAAGTCAGCATGCTTCTCTACTCATAGCATAACAAGAGCTGCCATGAGTGATACATTGGCATTACGAATGATTTAGAAAAAGAATAAATGCTCATTAAATTAAAAGTAAACCAGAGATTCCAAGTGGGTACAGCCTACAGATTTTAATTAATTTAACTTGGAGTGAATTTATAACAGTAAATCTTCTGAATTGTGATCATGTAAAATAACATTTTACTGTAATTTGAATCAGGTTAACAGTAAAAAAAAGATTGAAGTTGATAACTAACAGCCTAAACTTTGGGAATTAGGTTAAACTTCACCAACTGTTACTTGCATTTGTCACCTTGGAGTCCCTAGTTTTCTCAACACTTTATATTTAAGAGTGCAAATCTGCACTACCAATATCTACGGCAAGTAAAGAACAGAAAAATAAGAATTTTAGATCTGTCTTTTCTTCCACTGCAAATGATTAAGTAAACATGGAGTGACATTTGTTTTCTTGAATTCCTCATCGAAAGAAGACGAGTCAGCAGAAACTTCTCACTGCGTAATAAACCACAGATTTAGATTCTTGAAGAAGTTATGAGGATCCACTCACTTTCTCCAAACAAGAGACCGTCTCCGTTTGAGGTTCTTCGACATCATGGTTACAATAATAAACACGAGCAAAGTTGTGGAACAGTCATAGTCAAAAAGAGTGATGACTGTTGGTATCACTATTGACACCATACTGCATCCTAACAACAAAATGTAACTATGGGTATGGATAAGCTGCTTGCTTAGACCTCTCCATTATACTCAAGACTTCAATAGAGATAAAAGTTGTGGGGAACGTCTGGAAAACTTAAGCTCCAAAATGAGTGATGGGAAGAGGGTGTGACCTATTGCAGGATAAAATAATAAACATCCAGCATTGTGTGGTCACCTTGAAGAGAGCTCGAGAGAAAATGAAGTCGCAGCTGCCTGTGTGAACACAATGTAAGCAAACGTCGGCAATAGGATTCATTAAATTCTCATGGGACATTTTGTTTTCACACCCTAAACAGAGCAACAAGGGCATCCTTTTGGACTTTCTCCTCACCTTACAAATCTATGTCTAATATTCACTTTTGCCTCACCTCGATTTGACCCGACAGTAACTAATTTTACAACCGCACTGCTACGCTTTAGTTTGAAAACTCCATGGGAGCTAGGTAGTATGGACCAGCAAAAACAAAACTGTTTGGAAAACGATGACGCAGTCACCCGCATTAGGTTTCTGATTGGTTCTTATCGGTCACGACTCTTAGACCAGTGGCGAATGCAAAACATTATAAACACTCAGTTTCACCTCATCATCAGTCCAAGACCAAAAAAATCCCTGCTCTTACTTTTCACCTATGTTGTTTCTCGTTATCAGTATTTTCTGTAACTTAGCAACCGACTGTAGAGTAGATAATCTGCTTCCTGTTAACACCGGCACGCCCATGCCCAGTGTCCGTGAAAGATCGCATGATATGCGTTTTCAGGTGTGTTGGTTTGGACGGAGATTACTTCTGATACAGAGCTAAAATGCTCGTCTGGACAGGGATTGTTTTAGTTTTAGTTGTAATATAGAGGGAGCCTAAGACTCCTTAGCTTAGCAGAGAGTTTCTTTCTCTCCCATGCTATGCTGGGAATGCATCATTTTGTTGGCTTAAACATTGAGCGGAAAGTTGCTCTAAGGACTTCAGTACCATTTGTTTCAATGTCAATATAAAAATCTGTCTGGGTCGATCTTTAAGAAAAGGATGGAATGGAACCAATACAGTTACTGTGCGTGTGTTTGCATGTAATTAACAACTTCTTTTGAAAGATCATGCGTGACATTCGACAAAGTCTCCTTGATATTCTTATTCTGCCCTGAACCTGTATTTTACACAAACGACCATTTCACATGCAATTAACTTTCCCCACCGCAAAGTATGTGACCGAGGGGAGGACTGGTGGGGCTGATGAGAGGTAGTAATTGAACGGGCGAGTGAAAATGGGTAAGGGAAAGATAGAGCTGGTGAGTGAGGCAAACAAAGAAGCGGGTCAGGAAAAGTCAGCGAATGTCAGCACATCCAAATCAGATGCTCGGCCCTCACCCATGACCTTGGCACAGTTGGATTTGCAGTTTTGAAAACACTCAGTATGTTGGTGGAGAAAAGAGGGATGTTCTGTCCTAAATCCACCACTAACATGTCACTGTGATTTATTTTGTTGCTTTTATTTTTTTTTTCACTTCAAAGAATTCTTTAGAACTTTAAACCCTGTCCTTTAAGTTATGCCAGAAACTTAAATATTCACATTACACGTGTGTGTATACATTTACAGTAGGTTCTTTTAACAACCTCTTTTTTTTATGTGGTGTAAAGTTTCAAATTTGTCTATTTGTGAATATGTGTGAAGCGTTGTTGTTGTACCGTTTGTCTTCCCTGTGGTTTGGGTTTGAAGCTTTTAATGACGCAGGGTTTTGTTTGTGTTTGTAGATTTAGTCGTGTCAGAGTGTAATATTTCTAGAGTGTCACCGTTATTGTTAGAAGTAACTATTGAGCCTCAGATGTTTTTCCATTTTTGTTTACTGATTGTTAAGGTAACTTTTGATAAGTTGTAAAGTGAGAGATATTTCAGAGACCGACACAGAATATGTGCTACTCTATTTGTTTTTTTGTCATTAGTTGCTTTTCTGTCCGAACAGTGACTGTACAGTGTAAATTTAAAAAGAAAAATCCCATTGAAGCTTGTGTTCTTTGTGGTCACATTACATTTGTTTATGCTTTGTATCTATAATTTTTTTTACCGTGAACTGTTGTGCTATCTTGGCATTGACATGGAGGCTTTTTATCTCAAGGTCTTCTTAGTTAAATAATGATTGAATGAAGAATGAAAAAATGAAATCCATGACCAACTGTGGAAAGAGTTTGTGCAATGGCAATCATTGTGTCAGCACTTGGGTGCATTTCCATCTGGATTTTAATGTGGTTAAGTAGTATCTGATTATAACCACATAAGTTAAGCCAAGTAATGTAACCATTTGATAATGGTGTAAACTTACCAAAGCAAATATTGCAAAATACCAACAAATGGTTCGGATGGAGAGATAAGTATTTCCAGATAGGTTTTAAGCCGTTTTTGCATCTTTCCAAGAACTCCCAGAATAACATGCCAGTAAGAAAATAAATAATTTGATGGCTGGCATTTCTCTAATCACAATGTAACTATTTACACTGATAGAACAATCAAAAGCAAAGAAAGGGTCTTTTTAAGAAACTTTGAAAGAGTCCTTTCTTCAATTAGAACCTACAAATAAATAAACAGATACATTATAGCAATCACATCCTTGGAGTTTGTTAACTTTGGCTTTGCTGCAAGGTTTTGGTATTCTCCGATTTTGCCAATCCACATGTTCATCCTTCATTGCTGAATGCTAGCCACGTTGAATTTTTCAAAGCTTTGAAAGCTGATGGTGTCCACACTTTGAAAGCAAAACTTATTTGACAAAAAATTTCCAATTCAGTGCTTATAGTTTACAGGCTCATTGGACCCCTTGAAGACGCCCACTCGTGGCTCTGAGCAGAGGTCACATTTCAGATTTTATTGACTATGTAAAGAAAACACTAAAGAATGTTTCAGGCCTGAATGATTGTCAGCTCTAACAGCGATGTGAAGAAAAAACAGGAAGGCCCCCGATGGGTTTTTATTAGCAGGAATCACTACCAGCGCCAGAGACTCTTGTATAAAACCCTCCATATAATAACCCTGTTGGGTCCTCTGCTCTGATTGGTTGGTGTGTTGTCACCACCAATCGAATGCTCTGTGGTTTAACTCCTCATATGAATGAGGCCCTATGCTACTGTTCATATACAGAGATCCCATCATGTCGAGCCTCCGATTACACCAGATATGTAGGAGCCTGCGGTGATGGGTGACCCTCTGCTGTGTACTGGCAACTATTTTGAAAGTCTCCATTACAGTGGTGGTATTATCTCAGTGTGTGCTGCTGTTTGATTTGGCAAAGGTTTACCTGTTGACTCCTCTGCTGCAGGACGCTGCCTGTTGGGGATTGTTTGGCATTAAAATCCATTCAGTTTTTCTGACGGACAGGTGGTGCAAAAAGAATAAAAGAAGAAGCTAAAAATAGGGGTTAAACAAGGCAGACATGGGCAGCTTTCCCATGCCACAGCTGAGGTGGGGGGCAGCACTCTGTATGGACATGATTCTCAGCTTGGTGCTGATAGGGAGCAAATAGTTACATTATCAAGATGTTCAGGCAGCGATTGGACATTAAGCCGTAGGATGAGCTCAAATTGCTTGTACATCTCTGCTGTCGCTTCTTTTTCTAAGACAATTTGGACTTTTTTTGGAGGCGGTACTGAACGGATAATAGTTATGTCTGTACAGCCAAGAGACGTGCAAAATCGTACGTTTCCTCTAAAAAGTTCCCTTACATCTGTGCAACACTTGTCTGGAGCAATGACGGGAGCATTTTGAAGAAGTATGGGATTCATTATACAGTATCAATCGCCAGATATCTTTATGTATTAATTATTGTCAGTAATTTACAGTGGGTCATATCAGTCAAAATCAATGAGCTGTACAGCTGTGACCGCTCAGCGACTGGTGAGCTACATCAAGGCCATCATCTCTGAAGAGAGATTGAGTAAAATGACATTAGCCGTATTTAATCTAATTTGCAATCATTTGTTGAAGTTAAACTCTGGGCATGTGGAAAGAAAATATTTGAAGTGATAACAGGTAGCCTGCTGTCTCCACTCATTTTTCATCTCAATTTCAGTGGGGGTAGAGCCAAGACACACATTCAGGCAATCTGCCTGACTGAAGAAGAAAAACACCCTGACCCGAGTGCACTACCAGGGTTCTCACACTCCTGGAAAATCAGAAAAAGTCATGTCATTTTAAATTTGTATTTTGGTGAAGTGAGGAGAGGTGGAGAGGTTCTGAGAAATGATCATACGTAGAAAGGTTTTAGACAAGCCACACCATTTAATTGTTCTCTTTTTGTATGCTGCTCAACATCACAAAAACACATGTGGCTTGTTTTGAAATAGTGCAGATGTGTTGGAGGAAAAATGCTGTTGTTTGCAGGACAGTTTTGCAATTTTTTTTTTTTTGACAGAGGTAAAATAACACAACACGTCATATACACAAAACAGATCAAGGCCTCCTTACTAACACAATCCTACAGAGTGCGATGGCCTGGTGGTGAAATCCATGTTAGGAGGCAGGAGGTCATGCTTGTTATTTTTGAGAGGCTCAGTCCCAGTGTTACTGAGGCCTCACTGATGTCTTTTATATAGTGCAGACAGGTCCCCCTGGTTTTACAGGAGCCCTAAGCACCAAAACTGAAGTCGTCAGCTCAACCTCCACAGAGTTGTGGGCCTCTGAGGCAGGACTGTGAAGGCCTCACAGTCGCTGAAAATCAAGAATGAGAGGATAGTTAAGTTTTCCTGCTCATTACAATTATTTATCCCTTTGAAAGGGATGTGAACGCACAATTGCCAGTGAGAAGATTCACTATAGAATATATGTCAAACACCCAATCCACTTAGTGTTTACTTGTGCCCAGAGCCATAGGAGTGTAAATCTTTAACACAATGTTAATGTTAAGTACAAATCATTGAACGAGGTGCATTTCTCTCATTTTGAGCAGTGCTGCCATTGATCCCTTGGACACGTGTTGTTTAAACTGCATGCAAAGACGGAGCAAAGGCATTCATTCGATTTCCTGACACGCAAAAGTGGCACCATTCTCCAAAAGCCTCATTAAAGTTGAACTGTGACAGACAGGTGAGAGCTTTTTGCCATAACATTTTAGAAATGTAGCACAAAATTGTATTTTCTACGAACACATTTATGTGAAAAAATCATATAAGGGTCCTCCCCACCTTCCGCTCCTTTGTAAATCAGGGCGGACACAGAATAACTATGACAAAATGTAAATTAATCTTGCATTTAGAAAATCTAATTTCACTCGTTCAGTCTGATGGCAATTTTCACAGCAGTCATTCTAACTTGCCAAACTAGGAAAAGCACGTGACACAGAATAACTATGACTAAATGTAAATTAATCTTGCATTTAGAAAATCTAATTTCAATCGTTCAGTCTGATGGCAATTTTCACAGCAGTCATTCTAACTTGCCAAACTAGGAAAAGCACGTGTCACTGACACGTTGACGGCTCTGACAGTGTGATAGTGACCCATCGTGGACAATACCAGGACCCTGAAGCAGCTGAATGAATTCTGCCACTATTACGTTCATTATTTATACCAATTTCTCAATGTGGCACCTCCAAAATGTGTGCTGTGAAGAAGGCCATGACTGGAGAGTTCAATCTTTTGTTCGTCCAACTGCTTCCAACAGTGTTTCAGTGTCTGTTTTCATGGCAGCATTTTCCTCTCTCCAGCTGTGTCTGCCACCAAAGTCTTATTTCCCCATATTATTCTCAGCAGTAGAAATAACATTAATGCTGCAAGTTGACACTGTACAGTAAGCCATTTGTATAAGAGGGTTCACTACAAATGTCTCTGGAATGCAGACTAAGTTTCTTTAAATTTCACTTTTTTAGCTTTGTATTTTACAGTGACTGAAAAGATAAACATCATCTTCAGTTAATGAAACAAAATACCTGCTTCAATAGCACGGACGTCTTCAGCTGTAGGCAAAGAAGAAGGAAAAAATACAGCTGAAAATCTCCCTCCTCAGTTTTCCGCTGTTACTTGTTACCTACTTCACATCGCAGCCAAACAGCTGCGAAGCTATTGTCCTGGAGTTGGGTGGGGCCGACGATGACGACATCACTGGTGACAACCGTTATGATCCCACCATACAGTAGATGACTCCAGTCGTGTGCACGAGATGACAGGCTGCTGTGGCCGATCACATGCCGGCTTCACGCACAGACACACTGATTGCATTTAACAGCCCTTAAATCATCTTAATTATGGCCTGGCATGGTGCACAATGGCAAGACACTACAAACAGCTCTGGCTCTGCTCTCGCTCTCTGTATACACACCACGGGGCGATGAGCTGATTAAATGGGATTTGACTGTTTTCCAGCTGCAGTTTCCACCTCAGTTCCTCTCCCATTTGATTTCTCACAGTGCATACCTGGAGTTGCATCATAACAACTTTGGCACTCGCCAACGAGGAAGATAACATCATGTAGCGTCTACTGCATCAACCGAGATTGCCTGATAGTTTAACAAGACACACTGATGCTATCAGGTGCGGCCGTGGAAAGAGGTCTCCGTATTTTGGCACGGGATGAGAGGAGATGCTGTGTCGCAATAAGCAACCTTTCCAGTCTCTCTGCTTATCAGCCATTTCAATCTACATACAGTGCTTTGATCCCACATGTGCACTACAATGCACAGCGTGCGCACACACACACACAGACACACACACAATAATTGCCTGAGTCCTGGTTGATTACAGTGTGCTGAATGTGGCAAAAGTGGTAGTTGTCGGTCTTTGTGCTGCTTTGAGGTAGCGGCATTGCTTGAGTTGTGGGTGGGCTTGTGAGATTGTCATGCTTGGCAGATAGTAATTTGGGGTTCAGTATGTGGTTAGTATTGGGGTAAGGATATAAGTTATGGCTGGTGTTGGTTTGACTAGGCGGAAGCCAGCAGTAGGGAATGGTGGCTCAGGCCCCTCTGTCTGACTGTCTCCTGCAGATTAGAAAGCCGTGCGGTTCCTGATTTAAGTTGGTGTCCCTTGAGTCTTTGGAGAGAAGAGGGGGCAAATGAGAAGGATGTGGAACGAATAAAAGGGGATACCAAGAGACAGACAGACAGAGGGGCAGAGAGGAGGGAACAGGACAGGGCAGGAACCAGGGAGAGGTAGTGTTTTGAAGTTAAACAAAACTGCTCCGTATCCTGAGGAAGTGACTGTTGCCAAAGACGGGGATAAAGAGAGGGACTGTTCCTCCGTGTGTGAGTGCACTTGATTACATGTGTGTTGCGTGCGTGCGTGCGTGTTCACGTGCATTCGAGTATTTATGTTTGAGGACACCACTGACCTACAACACAAACTCCGGCTTTTATCGTGCAGCCACGTGTCATTTTCACCTTTCACACATCATGCCCTCCACTTAGCCCTGCACTTAGCCCCGGGGGTAATAAATTAAGCTTTCTAAAGGTCTGCATTTACTGCTCGTCTGCTCGAAGCCCAGAGGGATGTTTTTCTTTTCCCTGGGTCCATAAATTAGTAGTTGATTGGGTGCTAACAAGAAACACTTCACGGATTTCAGATAGCATCTCTGTGCCAGAGTAACAGGGTTTTCAGGGTCTCTCGGGTCATGTTAGTTTGAATAATTTGAGCATGTGTGTGCGTGCGTTTCATTTTAGACCTCAAGATAATTCTGTCCATCTTCACTTCTTCAGAGGGATGTTTGAGGTTGAAGACTTTTTAGGTTAAAGGTTAAAATTAGATTCAGGCTAATGTTAGGGCACGACTCTGGGGTTAGGCTTGTTGTGTCTTCAAGATCAGGATTGACAGCGGGATTGAGAGGAAACGGGTTGATGTCCGTGAGTGTCCTCACAACTTAGGAAAGAGATGTGTGTTGGTTCGTCTGACGTCGGCTGATGGGGTCAGGGGGTTCAACGCACTTCTCTCCTGTGCACCATAACAAGATGGATGAGCTCAAATATAAATAAATGCTTGTGGTTCGAGGTGTGTTTACATCCGTGTTTATGTTTATTGGTGTGCAGATTCTTATGGTGTTTGACACTGACGGTGCGCAGGTATTATCTTTCCTGTAATGACACACACACACACACACACACACACACACACGCACTGGTGGAATCCCAAAGCCACCCAGACAAAATTCTCTCAGCTGCTCGGGGCACAACACACTCAAGTGATTACACATTAGTGCAAGTGTGTGTGTGCGTGTGTGCGTGTGTGCGTGCGTGTATGTGTGTGTGTGTCCACAGTAGTCTAGACTCTCTAACAGCCCTGTCGTTGAATCGCTAATCAACAGAGCTGATGAGGCGGTGGATATTAAAAAAAGACATCACAGGAGATTTAAGAAGGAGAGACAAAAAAATTATAAAAAATAAACCCCCCTTAAAGACAGAGCTGTGGAGAAGCCAATGAGGCGTGCAACAACTGGCAACATTACATATGCGCTTAAGATTATCTGTCTTTGAATGATTATCGACTTCCCAGTAGATTTTCAAACAGGGATCAGTGCAGTTTGGGTATGATTTGAGTGGGGAAATCAGAGAGATAGTTGTCCAACCGGACGTGACTCTCAAACAGCAGAAACCTCTTCCAGCTGAATTAAAGGGCCTTGGCCCTCTCAGCAGATAGCATGATGTATTTGCTCTAGGCCAGCAGCCAGTCAGTATCGACTCTCTTGCCTCTTGTTCTGAAAAGTCCTTTTGTTTCCTGGGAGCTGCCAGACAGACTTCATGCAAGTTTTGGACGGCGTTCAAGCCGAGGACCAGATGTCCGACAGGCTGGATAAGAGGAAAACGATTTCTCAAAACCACATCTGATAGCCGACCGCACATCTGTGCGATAGCATAAATAATGCATGTGCAATTTATTTGTATCTATGGAAACTATACTGTGTGTATGAGTGTGCACCACTCGCTCTGCCTCTCGATTTGTGTGCAATTATATAAGAGCTATCTTTGATTTAACCCCCCCCCCCCGGAGGTTTTACCGCCTGTTGGGACTCAGAGACTTAGAGAGCATGATCGATGATGTCCTGCGTGTTGAGTAATTTGGCCGTCCAGCCAAACTGTTGCTCATTCATAAAAAAGTTTCTTTTTAGACCTACTTTATTCGGTTAGCATGTTTAAACTTCTTGGGCAAATATTTATGGGCATAGACGTTTTCTTTGGCACTGGATAACTGTAATGTTTGTGTGTGTGTGTGTGTGTGTGTATGTGTGCGTGTGTTTTTTGTTGAGAAAATAACTTTTCTTTCTCATGTGCCCCCAGAGATTCATCTGCTTTTGTATTTGTCTGACAGATGCAAGATCTCCGCCTGATCCTCTGGCTCTTTTAGAGAAGCTCAGCTGTTCACAAGCTGAGTGAAAAGCAGTCCCACACCTGTTTAGATGCATGGATATCTACTCATGTCTTGGGGAATGTTTAGTGCGGAGCTGGGTGGACAGTGATTCAAGGGGACTGACCAGTGACGAATAAACAACATCAGTATTTTTGTTCTGGTGTGCGTCTGGCTGGAGTGCAGTCTGGCTTTGACTCCGTGTCCATGATGTTGGCTTGTGTGTTTGTGTCTGGACAACAGCCGGACCTAGAGGCTTGAGCGTGATAGAGAGGTTAACCAAAGCATAGCCAGAGGGCTTGTGTCTGGGTTTGTGGACTGGAGTGTTTTGAGGCTTTGTGTTTTCTTGACTCAGAGCCCGAAAGCTCACGAGACGCGGCCAAGGCCCCTGGGGGCCTGAGAGAGGTGTGTGCTGTGACGCCGCTATGCCCTTTGCAGATGACAAGGTGAAGTGTCTCGAACAATAAAAAGGTGTCGAGGAGCTCCGGAAGGTCATAAGTGCTCAGAAAACATTAGCAAATACCCTCCTGGAACTGTTTAGACCCCGGTCTGTTTTCGCTCGTGAGCAGAAACACAAGGAAACGGTGCAGTGAGCCACATGCAGCGGCCAGAATATGTGTAGGAAGTGGAGGGCATCAGACTGTCTGAATTAAAGGTAACATGAGATGAGTCTGTGCGAAGGTTCCCTTTTTGAAAATGTTTGAAAAAGTTGAGAACGACATCAATGGTCCTTTCATTTCATTCTGTTGGTCCACATGGGGAGCTAATGCCACACAGAGATCATAGCTAGATCACACTAATAGGAAGCCTGTGGATCATTAAAAGCCTGTAATTCTCCAGACAGCGGTGAGTCATCGGTGATTCCTCATGAGTCAAATATATCTGGCTTTCCCTGGTTGAAACTTTTAATGGTGGTGCAATGGAGTTTGTTGGGAAAGTCTGCGAGATTTGCGGTAGTTTGAGTCTTTCGATATGTGCCTTTGGATACATTACACGCTGGTTTGTGTGTGTGATCGCGGCCCGTGGTGATGACAACGGGCCGTTTGTGTCTGATACGGTATTTGAGTGGGAGAGGCACAGATTGCACTGGTTCTGCTTTCTGTTCTTGATGAGAGAACGGAGGGAGGCTGGGACTGAGAGACCGAGTGAATGACGAGAGGGGACATCTGGTGTGGTTGTGTATTTACCCAGCGAGGAAGTGACAAGACGGATTTCTTTCATCCGTTGGCTTTGCTGGTTTAATTGTTCAATCAGTACTGTAATCCCGTTCCTCTGTCTTTGTACCACTGTTTTTCTTTTTCCGTCCAGCTTGCATTTGTAGTGACTGAAGCATGATGAAATGACGCTGCACATACAGTATTATAAGGAAGAGGTATACTGTATATTGTCAGACAGTGTTTTGGTGCAGGGAGCTGCTACCTTTTGTTGAGGAATTTCTGTCTATCCTCCCTGAGAAACTCTGAAGATGAGTCTTCTCAGGCACCAAGCAAGGTCATCTTATCTATGGCACCTCTCACTCGAGGTGTCATAGTCGCGGCGAGATGACGAGATTACTCAAAGCTAAATACACTACAGAGACCGGGGATGGGCAGGCTGTCATGGGACGCCGAACACTGTGAACCTGTTGATCAGTGTAGCGAACCGGAAGTCTCCTCAATATTGAGCTCTTATAATAAAATACTTCTACTTAAGACATCCACGGTTTCCGTCTCCCTGAATCAGCATCCACTCAATTATGTGGATCAATTATTCCATTTCACGTTTTAATGAATCACTTCACATTAGAGATGAGTCAAAGGCATGAAATATCTTGATTCATTCAATGAAAGAGACATACCTACTGTATCGGATGCAGGTTGACAGTGAGATATTGTGGTGAGGGTGCAGACTTGGCAGGGGAAAGTGAATGTGCCTTTATCTTTAAGGATTTCTTCCGGAATCACGTTGGCGATCATTTAAGCATTGCTTAATCTTTGCCTGAGAATGTTATGGGGAAATGCACTAAACACCACTGCTTCAGCTCCCATGACAACTAGAAAACCATGATTTTTTTTGTGTGTCCTTTATAGCAGCAGACATTATGAGTTGTCATAGAGGGAAAAGCACCAGTGGAACAAATAACATTAATGATGGCTCCTCTCCATGGAGGTGTCCGTGTTAGTCATGTCAGTGAGCCAGCATAGACATATCCAAGGCCCTGACACTGACACAAGTACATGAAGCCACTTTTAACATTACACGTCACATCTGTGCCTGTGCTGCCGAAAAGGCGTTCAGTTACATAATCCCGTCATGGTGGAAAAAACACGATGTTGGCATAATGCCTCTCCACAGCACGAAGTATGAGTTTCATAATCCATGCTCTTAATGATGAGACTGACTGTGTTGCCTTGCATCATAAATCTAGTGTAACAAATGAGATAAGGAAGACTAATTAGACTCTTCTGAGACAGAGTGATTATCTAAATCTTCTTTGTGTGATATCAGCTCGGGGGAAAACTTGTGCAGCTGTTTTCACAGTGTGTTAATCTATATCTTTTTTTTTTCTTTTACTTGAGCACATCTTGGTGTTCAACCGTGAACTCTGAGAGTCCCCCAGCTATCGCGCTGACTGTTTAGATTGAGCACAGCACTTTTGGCCTTCACAATGCAGCCGCACTCCAGCGGGGTATTCCCCTGCTGAATTCATTGAGAAATGTTTACGTTCACACTTCGAAACATGCTGGGGTGGTCCCGCAGCGAGGGGTTAATGGGCATGAGTTGCAAGTGCTCAATTCTGTGTGTACACCAAAGTGCAGAGGTGCCATACAGAAATGTATAAACCAAGCACTGTGCATGTGCACAAAAGAGAGAGAAAGAAATCATTAAACAAAGGCTATTAATAATTAATAACAATAAATAACCTTTTCTGCAAAGATGGTTATAATTCATATGGAACCTCTGGTATGAAGATCGCCTTTCGACCATGAACAAACTCATGACTATGACTTGCTGCGTCTGAGCGCATGACTTGTATTTCTGAGAATCATTTGAGTCTACTACAAAGAATAAATCATATTTTATGTTCATTCTCATGTTGTATATCTGTTATTTACCCTTTTTAGTGGAATAGTCTATTTATGATCACATAGTACATGATTTCATTGCTTGTTACTGTTTTTTTTTTTTTGCTGTGATTTACAAACATTTTATGGGATACAATTTCTTAATATATTTTATGGGGTATAATTCTACACATGTTCATTAGTAACTTTATAAGCCAAAGTACTTTAAATTGCTTGGCAGAGATTCAACCCTTTTCTCATTAGAATGCAGCTTTTGCCAACCATCAACTGGGAAACTCTCGATACTTCGGCCTCCCTAAATGTGTAGATATATTATGAAATGTATGTGATGACAATTTTCACAGAGGGAATGATTTTAGAGCGGGCTCAAGAGTATCGTTTTCATGTGTTATTTAAATTGAAATATGCTGCCTTTGATGAAAAGATACAGTCGGGCTCTGGCTTTTGTTCAGGAGAGGTTGTGGCTACTTTTAAGAGTCGGTGGTGATCTGCATGATTCATGTCTGAGATAAAATACACAGTATGTCTGTGCCTGTGCACATGTTTATTATTGTCCTGACTTTGATGTCTTCTGAATCTGTGGGAATGCCTCCTCGTTGACCGTTTGGTCTTAGTAAGCGGCCTGCCTGCGTTGGTGGATGATCAGCAGTTTGATGTGTCTCATGGGGGGGTTGATGTGGCAGTGTGAGTCGTGGGAATTAACAGGTTTTGACGCCCAATCTTAGTCAGCAATACTTTAATTCTCTGCACAGTCTGCAGGGTTGATGAGCTGGAGCCAATCATCACTGACATTGGGCAAACGGTGGGATGCAGTTATTACAGACACAGCACACATCAATACCTTACTCACAGCCCTCTCTCTGCTTTTGTTCTGTGGGTATTTTTCTTTTATTCTCTTTAACTCTGTCCAGGTTGGGGCCACATGTGCACTGGCGGAGCTTTGAACCTGTGTAGGATTATGTGTGTCCGTCTGTCTGGGTAATCTGAAATAAGGGCATGGCACTTCTGCCTCTTTCTGCTCTTCAGTCAAAAGTCCCCTTTTTCTTCCAAAATGACCATACCAATAAAGATATGTTGAGTTTAAAAAAAGGAACACAAAACAAAATTTGGCTGTAAAGAGATACAATTTCCACAAATAAAGAATTCAAGCAACTCTTACACTTTTTACACGTGTAAATAATTATGTGGAGTCTGGTCATGGAATGGGGACATTAGTGAATTACAGCCATCTTCTCAGATATTCCCACCACAGTGTTAAAATGTCAGTACAAATCTATTCATTCATTTTTGCTGTCGGGTAGCATAAAATAATGCCACCTGGCATAAAAGCAGAAATATAATTTGTCTATGGCTAATCAGTTCTATTTTTAATTATAGACTATTTTCTTCTGTGTGATGTGTTGCCAGTTTACTTTTCAACTTGAAAAAGTTGGGTTGGAAACGCACTTCATTTGTGATATAGTTTTTTGAAACTGCTTTCATGAATTTTGTTTAGATCTCAGTCTGCCTACTTCATAAAATGCAAAACAAATGACAAAGGTGTTTCCATTTCCATTCAGGCCTCTTTATATAAAGCATGTTCCCGTCCTTTAACCAAGTTGCCACGACGAATATGTCACTCCGAGCTGTTTAATTCTTTCCAGGAGGTGAAAGAAGGGCCTGTGGTGGTAAACCTCTCATAGTTTTATAGAGAATAAACAGTAAACATTGAGAGAAATAAATACAACTATAATAAAAGCACCATAGAGGAAGTTTTAATTATACTCGCTCGTTGTTATTTTTTATTTCCAACTCAAAGTGGAAAACTGCTCCAATATCAAAGGCCATTACAAAGGAAAACAAAAATATAGAGTTCTCAAAATAACCCCAGAAATACCCTGGTTCTTTTTCCAAGACCACTGATTGACATTTTATGAACCATATTTACCATAATCTACTCTCTCTTCTGTTTATTTCTTTTCAAACAGAGACAGACAGTCACACGACGCCATCGACAGTGAAGTACAACACACCTGGTTTCGTCCATTTAAGTTTACAAATACTGGGGACTCGCAAAGAAACAATAAATGTGATATGGCAATCGGAGGAACAGTGCGACACAGGCTTTCAAATGAAATGGTTTGGCACATGTTTTTTATTTTGCATGCATTCTCAGGTTATGAGACTCCTCAATGTTTGATATATATATATATATATATATATATATATATATATATATATATACACACACACACACACACACATGTATATATATATAAAAAGTAAGAAAATTGGTGAAAATTTGCCGGTATCTTCTGTCTACCTCTCTCCCACACGTTAACGCCCATCCCTGACCACAGCCAATGGCGTATAATGCATGGTTGACACTTTGCCCCTCCCTGCGAGATGTAAATCTTGTTTTTCTCCGTTGACCACCACGCTCCCAGGAAAAGACAACAGCCTTCCAAATGACACGGTTGTAGACTTCCGATTACAGCCTTGTCACTTACTCTACAGACGTATAAACACATGATGGAGAGACGGACAGAGAGAGAGAGAGAGAGAGAGAGAGAGAGAGTGAGTGCTGGGGTGCGTGGGCTGCGTTTTGTTTGCCTCCAGACGACAGACCTTTGGTTAGGAGGACTAACGTAAAACAGTTAAACCGACATGATGCCTTCAGTTAAACTGACTCACTGCACGAGCCCTTTTACGAAACAATAGACATAACTCATTTCATTAAAGCAAGATGGCTTTTGAAAGTGGCCTCTACATCTCACTTCTTCGTGTTTTCTTCATCCTTTATCTTTTTTGTCTTGTTAAAGCATCAGAAGAAAAATCTCAAGCTGTGATCTGTATGATATTATGATTCCTGTGACAGCCGAGACATGTGTATCCACTTTCGCCGTATTTTTTCTCATACTCCCACAGTCACATATGCTACACTACCTCATTGTAAAGTTGACAAAAATATGTTTTAAATGAGAAATCTCTGAATTATTGCCAACGATTATTACAATAGTTTCAGCCATCCACAGCGTCTTTGTGATCCTGCGGCCTGTGAGAAGACTGTCCTAGTGCTGGCTTGGTCTTGGCCCTCTGACCAAAAGTGTGATAATTTTAGACTAAAGTCTCTCACATGGTCTGGAGCAAGGACGGCTTTTGGAAATAAACTTGGAATTTAGCTTAATTGCAGTTTACAGATTTAGGAGGGGCAGTGTTCTCTTCTTTATTTTCTTGCATAAATAGAGAGTGACTGGAGGCCAAAGACATGAGGTTTGAAAGCCACAAAAGAGGTTAAAGAACGTCAGAGGCCGTGAGGACACTTTGGTTCTTTGCTCTCCCTAAGGCGGAGCCGTGCTCTGTGTCTAATGCGAGACCCTTCTCCTCACTCACCAAATCCATCAGATTTATTATCCCACCCAGGCGATTATGTCTCTGCAGCAAAACTCGACTGTGAGTTGTAAATGGCTTCATGCACAGTCCACTTGCAATGTTTCCCTTTCTTCAGATGCTAATTTCTGTTGTAGGAGGTTTTTTGAGGTTGCTGGAGGTTTCAACAGGGAATTTTCCCCATTATCGTTCAGCTGGATCTCTTAACAGCAGATGAATCTTCCTCGGAGGTCATCAGGTTTTGACAGCTTCTCTACGTACACTGTTTGGGTCCAGATACCAAATTTCCCATTACCTCATTACTATTATGTGTAACTGCTCCCTGTCATTTCACAAGTCTATTTTTTTTTCTTTCCTTTCCATTTGACAAAAACTGACTCCTTCACTTGATCTGTGTGATAAACATAAATAACACTTGGAGCCTATGTTGACTAGTGTCACAGCACGCAGTGATTTGTAGTTTATGAAAATGATATCATAGATTTGTTGCCAGGATAATGGATGTGTTTCAGGTGTGGTAACAGGGGACAGGACATAAACTGGTTCAACGGATTAAGTCTCATCGCTCTCTCTCTCTTGCTCCATGGTCTCTTGCTGTGAGTGATTGACTGTCCGGGCCGCCCTCTTGCTTACTCGAATGACATAGATTAGATGAAGATAAATCTGTATTAATGCAGACCTTTACTCCTGCAAATACACACAAAAATATGTATCGTAGACACACTCACGAATATGTACCCACGTGCGCTACAGTAGGTTGGAAGGAATGCTTCTGCAGCTTGAGATAAAAGCCCTATTTTGGAGACAAATGATTAGAAAAAATGCCGTAAATAACGTGCTCAGCTGGGAAGTATGTCATCCAAACTGCAAATGGCCACATTAGCCTGCATCTGTCACTGCCCCAGACCTGGAGAAGTAGTCACTTCAAAGAGGAAGTAGATCAAACTCAAGAAAACAAGACCTTGACATCGGACAGGAACATACATCACTGTAGAGTAAGGGCAGACGGGAATGTGGGCGAAGAAGAGGCTCGCTGGGAAGAATAAGTAGCTAACGTTTCAAGGAATGGGACCATGAGTCTTGAGATAGGAAGAGTGCGTAAGCATTTGAACAGTCCCAAAGGGTGAAAGAGTATGTGATTTGGGGTTGAGTGATTCAGGGAGGAAATGGTGAGTGACTGGGGCCTGTGGAAAAATGTGTTTAGAAGAAAAAACAGGAAGGTATAGGGAGGAATGACGGAAAGAATGAACAGTCAAGAGAAATTATTCATTTCAGCGAGAGGATTAGTGGAGTTGTTTGGATGATTTGAACATAAATCTTTGAGTGATGTGATTAAAGTAATATTGTGCAAGTGCAGGTGTGAATGAGTCATTATAGCTGTTCTCTGCGGTATAAATTATTCATTGTAGGTGTCTGTGTTTGCACACATTTTTTAATTCTCCCAATTCTTCTATACAGTCGATGCTGGAGTTTTTTTTTGTTTTTGTTTTTCAGACTCTCAACTTCAGCACATTGAATTTAAAATTGAATAATGCATGTCAGCTTTTAATGGAGTAGGTTTATATATATTTTATAGAACTGTGTGGGAGACAGTCTAAAGATCACGGTGCAAGTGGATTTAGGGCGCGTCCAAATGCACTTTTGCGAGATTTATGTTGGAAAAAAAGGGTTGTACGCAGTCCCTTTATTAGTCATGGGGGTGTTTTGGGCATAATATGTATATATTGTGCCGAACCAATCATGTGGCTGGAATAGAGTTACAGCCACGTCAAGTTAGGTTGACTCACACAGCAGAGCGTAGGAGAAGCAGCCGGCAGTAGCTCACATGTTAATGTTTGGGCTTCTGCAGCGTGCTCATCAGTACGTCAGGAGTGAGAGCGAGATTAAAGGGAAAATGACGACAACAAATGTTCACTCGAGCGACAGCGTTACCGAAGAAGACGTCCTGATGGACACGGCCCAAGGCTTAAAAGACGAGCACATTGTTTAAAAGAAGCGTCCGAGGAATTCGGTGGTGAGGAGATATTTTGGCTAAAAAGGTCCGACAAGAAGCAGAGTCATAGCACCGTGATGAAGTTTGACGAATTTAACTGAATCTGAGCTCACAGAATACCCCTGTTTACCTCTGCAATCGTCCTGCTCTTTCCTTCAGCAGTAAAATCATCAATAGACACACCAGTGTGCCAGTTCCCTTGGCAGCCATACACGTCCAAGCCATTGCAGAACCACCACAATGTTGGACAGGCGAGGTGGTGGCTTTGGGTCACGAGATGATGAGTTTGTTTTGTTTTTTTCTGTCATCATTTTCCGATATCCATCATATTGATAGAGGCTGATCAGTCCATATAACTTTCTTTTTGGTGTTTTGGTGAACTGTAGGCGGACTGTTCTGTTTTTGAGGTTTACCAGCATCTTGTGGTGAATCCTCTGTGGTTCTGGTCATGAAACAACATGCAACTGCCCAAAAAGCATTTAGCTGCCAAGTGTCCAATAACTTTTACAGCTTAAAAGTTGGGAACCATTTGTTAAAGTGCTATATCTCTTTATTGATGTAAACCTAAAGCTGGGACTTGGCATTTTAATGTAAAATCTATGATCTAATTGCTGTCATTTTTACTAAAGGTTGATTATATTGATTATTCTCACAGGAAAAGTTACCTTTTGTGCTTTAATCGGCGTTAAACACAAAATGCACAGTTTTAATGGGTATTAAGTTTTGCAAATCTAGAAAAGTTAAGGCATCACCAAAAGTCATGCCTATCACTCACTGTGATAGAGATATATCCCAGTAGCCATCAGATTTCATCCAAGAAATGATAACTCATGTAATCAGTTTTATATGAACATAATTTGTTTGAGATACATTCAGCTACAGTGAAAGTGATATTCTGCTTCTCTCTATCTGCACCTATCATTAGGCCTGTAATAGGATTTGTTTGTTTACTCAGTATGAGTGGTTGGAGAACAGCATTGCTGAGAGCCAGTTTTGATAAAGTGCTTGTTTAGTTTTGTCTCCCTGTTCACCAACTCTCCTCTCCTTGCTGGGTGATTGACAGACGAGAGTGATTCTGGGGGTCACGAAGCACGCAGACCTGAGGGGTTGGAACAGTTTCATGACCGGACATGCATGCTGACACTGCAGTCTAATATTCGCTAGTGACAGAAAAGTGGTTTAGTGTTGGGTGTGGATTTCTGACCTAGATCACCTTGTGGAGCACGTAGCAAGTCAGTCAAATTTTGAATACATCGTATGTATTTCATCGTAAACACATCAGGTAATCTTCAAAATATTCAAAGCCTAATCTGATTTTGAGGAAATTGTGTTCGGGGAGATTTTTTGAGTTTATTATGCAATAGTGCTGGCTTCTGCTCTCCCCAAATTCTTTGTTTAAGCGTGACTTTGTTGTTGTTTACAAAAAATAAGCATGGATTTTTAAACTTCTATTTCACCTTCACTGTATAAACTCCGAATTTCGTTCTTTCACATCACTGGAAGGCCTCCATAAAAGTGTCTGTTTCCCAATATTTGATACACAAGTTATGTTTATAGATCTTCCTTAACTCTCAATTAGGTACTGTTGAAAACAAGACAGGAGCTTTAACTTCTGCTTTGCAGAAATCCTGAAGAAATGCAGAAATATATGAGCATTGTTAAAGACGTCTAGGTGTTTTTTTTGCGGGGTAACTTTTTGTCCTGTGAAGTAACTGAACGCAAGAATTTGAAGAAAACAGAGTTGTTTTATTTACATATTTGAAATTGAACTTTATGGGGTTATTATTCAGTCATTTGTGAGTGTAAATCCAATGCTTTAGCTGTGTTTACAATAGCCTTGTTGGCTGCATATTTTGTAAAAGGAAGCCCAACCCATATTTTAAACACAGTTTTAGGCTGATCACAAAGTTGACCCCTCTACTGTAGCTCTGCCCTAACCCTCATACAACCTCAACAATGCTCTAAATACTTCCACCGCTTTACTCGGAGCAGAAAGTTAACCCATGCATAGTTTTACACCGAGGGTGAACCTTTAGCTATAAACTTAAACAGGTAAATTATATGTCTCCAAAATTACAGTGTTTATGCAGCTCTGATTTTACGAACTGCAAGATGACCACAGTGAGTAATACAACAATGTGAGCTGTGTTCTAGTGAGCTAAATGTAACTCTGGACTCAAGACTAGTACATTTGAAGAGGTATGTTATAATAACCTGTAGTGACATTTTGATTTGGTTTTCTGGAATGAGTTTCACGTAGCCTATCCTTTATTAATCTCTCAAACTGAGTCACTTGAAGTTAGGTCCTTGAAGTTAAGGCCATTTCAAGATTCAGGCCTCAGTGCCTTTAAAACCTGCTGTAAATCATCATCTCAAATGTTTAACCACTTAAAATGCCAGTGCTCTACATAGTACTGCATGTTTGAATTTGCCTATTAGTAAAAAATCATGTTTTATGAATCCAAAACCCAAAAGACATGTGAAAGCAGAGATGTCAACATTTATTCCATGTGAATTTGGTCACATTTTATTAGCAAGGGACCTCTTATATAAAGCTATAGTCAAACTCAGTGGGGATCTGTACTGTGTCTAAACATACATGCATATGCTTGATGGTCAAGTTATACACAAATAACAGTACATCCAACAACCTGGATCAGCTGTTGCTGAAACAGGGCAAAAACGGCATCATAATAGCACCTTCCATTGCGCTACCGATGAAGTATTTTTTGTTTTTGGAAAAAAATATAAATAAATACTTGGCATACATTGTGATGATGGAATACGCGTCTTTCATAATTACACTTGGAGAGACACATTGGTCTCACCCATAAACTGTATATAAAAAAGGTCATACCCCTTCTTTAATAGAATTAAACAGCTATATCAATCCTGCAATCCACTGTTTGCTGCTTGTGGCTCTAATTTTGGACAACTGAGTTGCTTCCTTTGTTGAGCGCAAAAACGTTAGAACCCGCAAATTACTGCTTGTGGCTATATTTAATTTTAAAGCAGTGTTTCCACTTCCCATCATCACTTATACTATCAGTTACCATGACCATCAAGTCTTCTTCGTCAGGCTCCCCTTTCCTTTGTGTTTTTTCTTCTGTCACTCATCTCCAGTGGTGACACGATAACAACGATACCATCAAACCCCAAGCTAGGACTTGTTGAGATATAGGTCTTTACCGCAGAGTTTTACCCCACAGTCACTCCATGTTGCTTCCAGGGTAAAGTGAGATCATCACATGCTCTACACATAGTCAGGGACATGCATGTAGACACACAACCACAACCACGGTGTGTGCACGAACACACACACACACACACACACACACACGCACACATAAATTCTATCCCTTACCCTAAAATCAAGTCTTAACCCTCAAACATCAATTTAAGCTTGTGGGGTCCATCATTTTGTCCTCAGGATGTATCTTGGATTCCCAGTTTTGGGCCCACAAATACAGTAAAACAAGCCCGCACGCACAGACGCACGCACATACACACACACACACACACACACACACACACACACAGGCTCATTGTACTGTCCACACCTCCAATATAAATGAAAGAATTATATGTTAAAACAAAAACCCATGATCTGTCAAAGAAAGCATTCTCGTGTCATGTCTCTCTCTCACCCTCTCCACTTTCCCATCCCCTCAAGCGTAGTGATGACAGAACATTATTCAACTTGCAAGAAAGCTAAATACAGTAGATAGAGGTTAAAGTGAAGTGTGTTTGTAAAGGAATCCATGGAGAAATTTAACGAGGAAAAATAAAGCTTTGTTTTTGTAGCAAAAGGTGATGAACCTGAACAAAAATATAAGACAATTCAGGCCTGCGACTGGACGCATTCACATAAATAAGACAATGGTGACAACGCAAGAACTCTGCTGGTCATCATCCTATTGTAGTGTGAGAGCATGTTACCTCAATAAGCACTAAACACGGAGGCCGATGACAGTGCCATTAGTTGTGAAGGTATTTTGTTGTAAACTCACTGAAAGCTTTGGAAACAGTAATATTTGGACCTGATGATAACAGTAGAAAATCAGGGCATTACCAAAATCATTTGGATACATTTTTTGGGAACCATAAATATTTCTACACCATTTCAATTTGCTGTTTGCCCTAGAAAAAAGGTCAGTGGATCACCAGAATGAGATAAAATGCCATAAGAATTCACCCAGTAGTTTTTATTAAAGACATTGCTCTCTCCAGAACCATGGTGCCAGTTTTAGGCTTGAGGTTTCTCTTTCTTAAACTCCATGAGATGGTTCCTGGTGTAATAAGATCAGCAATCATTGTCTCACATTAATTACTATAGATGCAATGTTGACATCATTCTCAAGCCTAATGTTTACATATGGAGCAAATGTCTTGATCAAATGGTGAAATATCATTTCAGCAAATGTACACAGATTATTAACTGATTCTCAACTAATTTACCCAAACATTAAGCATTAAACGATTTAATGAACAACTATGTTCTCCCTGCTACTTTAAACTAATTGTTCCCAAAGGTCAAATACATCCCATAAGAGAACAGAAGGATGGTGCTTTACACAAATAAGTTTCATTAATGTCTGCATTCCCCGTTGTGTTCTCTATGTATTGTGTCTTGAAATCAGTATCGTTATATAACCCCAGATGGTTCTCAGGCGCCTCCGCTCATCTGTTACATGTTCATGGGTCCAGCAGTCACATACGCTCGAGCGTGCCGGTAGGTCTTTGATCTCTTCCGCCTCCTGAAAATGGTTGATTCCTCTCAAGCTTGTCCAGCCTTGATGCGTCGAGCCGGGTGTGCTCCAGGTCAGATGGGGAATGGAACGCTACTGATTTTAAACAATAAGTCACCGCAGGGATAAGCTATGGTTCTCACATTGGCCTCTCAAGTAGACAAGCAAGCACTCGTGCACCGCAGGTCCAGATACTGCCTCTATTGGCTCCCAGTCTCAAACAATGCCAATGGCTGCCAGTTCCAGAAAGCCTGTTTTACAGACATCACTCCAAAGGCAGAAGAAACCCTTATGCTACACTATGCAAAGTGCACTCTCGTTGTGTTTTGGGGTTTGTGTTTGTTTATAGGCCTCAATGAAGTATCTGCCAAATGGAATGAGAAGGATACTTTTCGTATAGAGTGAGTTCTCACTGCATTGTGGCATCATACAAGTTCTGAAACTATGCAGTGAATTATCATGAGTTTTTATGGACATATGTCTGTTTTACATTTGAATATGTGTTTTGCATTTTCACAGATCTTTGGATGTGATCCAGAGGCTAAAGGACAGTAAAATATTGTGTTGGTTTTCACTGTTATGCTCTTGTCGTGAGTTTCAGTGAGAGGAGGTTGGCTTGACTCTCTTGTTTTGGATAATTGTACGCTGCCGAGGTCTGTGGTCCCCTTCTCTGTCTCCCTGTGGCCTAGGCTGCAAGAGCCATATTTAGGTTGCACTTCCTCCTCATCCTATCCTGTCTCATCCCCATCCTGTCCGACACACCCCCACAACGCAGCAGGGGACAGATAAAGGGACAGCAAGTGGTCCTGAGGCCCAATGGCTGTATATTGTAGGCATCTGAGCTACTCTACAACTTGTATTGACTTCTCAGTAGACTTTGTACCCGTTTTGTAGACCTACTGTAAAGTTGAATGGTTCTACGTTCCCACTGGAAAACCTCGAAAAGAGTTGACTCATTTCAAAATCATGGAAAACGGTAGAGAAGGTAAAATGTATTGGAAAATCTTGTGTTGTCCTTTTCCTTAAGAATGTACTTACTATATTATGTCTACCAGAGCTTCCTGTGACAGATACAATCTGAAGGGGCTAAGCTTTGTTCCCAACTTGTTTCAAAGGGTAGAAATTGGTAAGAGTAATTTTGTACACACACACACAGACACACACCCTGGTAATTGGTGTCAGATGCCTCTTATTTCAGCCATAGCAAATATATTTCTCCATAGGTTGTCTCTCCTTCATGACATTTTTCCATAATCTACATTTATCTGTACATTATAGATACAGTGAGCCAGTGTGTATCCATGGGAGATGGTTCTTTCAATCTCTTTGAAGAATGATAACAGATAAGCTAAATACTACACACATTGCACAAAACCCTAGCCTTAGGCAGAGCGACTGTTTGGAAAAGCAAGATCTGTTAATAATTATTATATTTTATTCATTGTTCTCTTGTTTATTAGGTCATTCAAGAGCCCTAAATATGGATGTGGAAATCTCTCTATTTGAACTATATGGGTACAATGCTTAAAATCTAAATCCATAAGCAGTATCCATGGATACTTGTAGAGCTACAATGTGGTGTGTCCTACATTCTTTGCATCAACTCAAATGCCGAATGTCCTTCAGCGATTGATAGTAGGAGCAGCTGATATTGCAAAACAAGACTTTGATTTTGTTGAGTCAACCTCATTTTCTCTTTCTCTCTCTCTCATTCATTATGCAATTTAAAAAAAACACCCATTCACCCTCCCTTCGCCTTTCAGTTAAGTCACTCAGCAAAGAATTTTCACTGCAGGGCTTGGATCCCAGTCATCGACTGCTGAAATCACCCATGTAACGCACACACATGTTTCATAGTTTGAGGGCTGAATTTCTATTTTTCTTTACTTTTTGCTCTAATTCATCATTGTGTGGCTCATTTTCTTTTTTGGAATCTGACATTACTGTACCTGCTCAAACAGACAGGTTTATATAGTTCATTGTTAGTATATGAGGCACATGATAAAGTCCGAATCATCATGTAACCTTCAGACTTCTATCCATTGCAGCACCTGTCTGTGGTTATTATGTGTCTTATTTAGAAGAAGAAGAATGATACAACAAATGTTCATCAGGATTAGACCGGGAGAGATGCTGCCAGACAAGTCCAAAGGTGCACTAGACACCATTAGATGTACAGGGTCTGGATATTTTGTGGGGGGGATTTAGGAATTGAGGAGGTGTCCATCAGGAGAAGGTGACTCAAACTGGGGTTTCGGTAAAAAAGTTTTTAAAAAAAATCATTGCCGAGGTACAAGCCAGGGTGATTCATTTCCTAGTTATTTTACTTCATTGCCTTGACAGGAATGTATTTTCTGACCTCTGCCATTGTACAGAAAACCTTACCGGTCGATGACTAAATGATTCTTGTTTCTCTAAAGGTTTCCAAACCACAGCTGTGTGAAATAAAAAACAATTTTCCTTCTCACTACTGTCATCCCTTATATTCCTCGTCATGCCCCTTATAGATGCTCGTAAGCCCCAGTCTTAACTGGAATTGGGATGCAGAGTTTCCAGCATGTGTGTTTGCACACCATCCATCATGTTACTCATTCCAACAACAATTCCCCTCACTTCACGTGCCCTGCGATCACATGCAGCACAGTATTTAATGATGTGCTAAAAATCATTTTACCTCCCAAGTGAGGAATTGCTATGGAATCCCCATCTTAACTTACACAGATGTTGTTTGTTTATCAATCATCAGACTACATCACATGTCACAGATATGTCACAAACGTCTGTAAGAGATGGACTGCCATGACATTTAATACAGACATTCATGGGCCTCAGAGGTTGAATGCTAATGACTTTGGTGTTTCACCTTACCTGTATCACAAGCTGTTATATTTTTTGCTTAATAGTTAAATGTTTAGGTAACAATTGCACAAATTGCAATTTACAGTTGTGCCGATATCAGTGGTGCCCAGAGGATGTTTCCTAATGAATCAGATTATGCTCTGACTTTCCATCACCACAAATGGTTCAAAGTCATCACTTAAAGGAGACATATTATGTTCATATTCATATATATAATTTTAATCTTGTTTATTACTTGAAAAGGTTTATATGCCTTAATGTTCAGTAAAGACATTGGTTTCTTCATACTGTCCATTCCTTCAGCTCCTCTTTCCAACCTCTGTCTGAAACGCTTGGATTTAGCTACTGTCTCTTTAAGCCCCCAAACTAGCCAAGAAAAGTCAAAATAAAGAAAAAGTCTTTTATCAGTCTAACTGCGTCTCGTCCTTGCATTTGAACCTTCCCCATCAACGCTGTGTGAACATCCAAAGTGAGCCTGGTTAGTTGTGGTATTATGCACATGCATATTTGTATGTGCATATACATGCATGCCAGCGAGCACAGACAATCATACAAAACCATCAAGTCATACTTTACATGCAGACATCGAGATACTGTCCTAAGTATGTGAACAGTTGTTAAGTCTTAGCACATCAGGATCAATGACGGAGGCAAACCCCTTGGTTTGAAGTGCTGCTGAATGAGAGAAATCGGAATGTTTTAAAGAAGACAAGCTGGAATTGGGAAAACTCCGGGGGAGTCAGGAATGACCATCCAGAGAAGAAGGGGAAGCTGTGCCAGATTCTCAAGACTACACAATGACTCATAGGTCAAGGCTCCCCTGCCTGTAAACAGGATCTTTCTCGTAATTTGAGTGCTGAATCACATGTTACACTCTGTTCTGCTTTTGTGTTATCTCCATCACCTTGACTGAAGTAGTCTCCCAGGGAATATGGGAGAGAAGCACATAGAGTCAGAAATAAACAAAGGGATAGTAAACTTATCAGTGGAGTCAGGAGAGAGGGAGTGCGTGTGAACAATTGTAGAATATCCCCAAGTGTGATGATAAAGCTGGGGCCAATCAGATGATTGTGATCATTGCGATGACTCCTCACTGTTATCTGGTTTTCAAGAGAGGAAACTCTCGCAGGGCTGGGAAGTGTTGTGAAAGTGGTTTTGCATGTCAGGGTCATGGTTAGGGTGTCAGTGCTGCTCTGGTTTATCTCTTGATCAGGATACAAGATGACCAAAGAACTGGACTGAATCTCTTGACTTTTCTCTACAGTCTCATGGTAAGACAACATGCAGTAAAAGAGATGATGCAGACATTCGCATGAATCAAGGGAAGGCTTTTGCTGGCTTTTTGGTTAAATCTGATGCTATTTAGCTCCATTTTTTTCTTTTTTCTCTCTTCCTTTCCTTCAATGAGGTCATGACCCCTGAGGAGACATCCACTAGGTTTGCCTTTTAACTCACACTCATGCCGCCCAATAAGCATAATGCATTCTTCACATTCTGGAAAGACAGTGTCAAGGCTATTAAAACCTTAAAATGAAAGGTGTTATGTGTGAGAGTGTTGCAGCTGGGGAGGCCATATTACAGCATGTCACATGCAGTGGTCAGGCATCCATGAACCAAACTGTGCATTCATCTTGACTCCTCTGATAAATACCTTCAGTTGACCATAGATCTATAGTGTCAGTTTAACAACTCCTGGAACCAGACGACAGTGGAAACAGTATGGTATGGACAGCAAACTCCAAAAATATTTCCTATTTTGCCATACAGTAATCTCCCTAACCCTACACACAAAGGGGAGAACAGATTTAAAAAGGGAGGGTGTTTGGTTTACTGAAGGGCAGAACCTCGAGAAAGCAAAATAAAGCGGTTTGAGGAGAACTTTAAATGGTGCTGGGAAAAAAAGGAACTGAGCAGAAAAGAACCTGATAAAAAAGAGATCAGTGGAAAGTGGTGAGAAAGTGAGATTCTTAGTAGAGCAGAGAGCTCTAATCTTTTGCTCTCCCGAGGGCATTTTTGGAAGCCTCCCTCATCAGTCTGGGGAGGACTCATTTGTCCCTCTGTCCCTCTATCCCTCCCTCCCTCCCTCCCGCCTCCTTTCTCCCCGTGCCTCAGTTTGCTGCAGTAGAGTGTAACTGCAGCCACGCGATGACTACAGTTTGAGGAGTGAGTGAGGTAAAGGGAGACGGAGGAGTGGAGAGACTGAGACACACCTCACACATTGGAGATTGGTTTGGTTCACTGTGCAGCCCTCAAAGGTGAGGTGAGAATGTCTTATCCGTTTGTGAGCTTTCCCTGCGCACAAACGTGTGTGCGCAGGGGAGCATTTGTGTACACATATATATTTGTGTGTACATGTAAACAACTCTGTAGCTGAGTGTGACCATAACTAAGGTTGAATTAGAGAATTGAACAAGCACCTGCATGCATTGGATCTGTTTGAGCAGAGAGTTTTCTTTGAATCTACCCCAATGAAGGCTGCTATTCATGTTTTGTTGTGTAAGCCGTTGTGCACTCATGTCAGTGATCAAACTTTGAAGCGCATGTGACAGGTTTGCTTTTACAAGATGACAGATTGGTGTGTGTGTGTGTGTGTGTGTGTGTATGTAGGAATCCCCCTGCAAAGCAGAGAGAATAGACACATTGTGAAAGTCTGTGCCTATGCACTGTATATATATCCACGTTTGTAACCCTGCATACCGGTAAAGCCACGCATGTGGGGTATTGTCATCTGTTTTTTTCATGAGCAGCAAGGAATTGTTTAGCTTTGTCAGCAGTGGACACCTAGTGAAGGAAGGACAGACTGTTGGAGAGCTAGCACCTCATCTGGCCACAATATGTTCCGCCTGCACATTTTGTTGTCACGTTTGAAATTGCTGGATTTCTTTCTGTAAAAGACTTGTATTTGCAACAGACGTCAGAAATTATGACTGTGATGAGAAGCAGAAAACATCTGAGGCAGATTGACGTAGGATCGTCTCTGCAGCATCTGCAAGCATGCATGCATGCACCATGATATACTGTCCAATGCAAAGAAGGAGCTGCTGTGGTCGTATTGTTTTGCCCATACCTGTATGCTCCTACATGCAGATTTCTGTGACAGCTAAGCACCTCCAAGGTATGGAGGAGAAAGCAAAGGGTGGGGCTCAGGTAGAGCAGATACAGAGGTCATTGTGGAATGTTTGAGATTCCTCTGGGAGTCCTCGCAGTGAATATACGTTGCCCCTAACTTGCATGCCCCCCAACTTCTGTTTTCTCGCCTCCCACCAGCTACCCCACTCCCCCTCCCTTCCCTCCCTATACACCCACGTTATCCTCTCTGCCCTGCGAGTGGAACCTGCTCAGTCATGCCAGTCTGCCTCCTTGTGCCAGCGTAACTACCACTGTCTTTCAAAAGATGGAAAATCGTCCTCAGCACTGCCAGGTGTGGCATTCCCCCCTGTGAGTGTAACGCTGTATTTTACCTGGTGTGCCATCAGCATGTCTGAGTGAAGGAGACAACAGTATTTGCGTGAGATCTGGCCTGCTTCTGATCTTGAATCAGCGATGAACAACACATATTCAGCAGCTGCCAGTATTTAGATCTTTTTCTTGGGACGTGTGTATATTACATATACTTTCTATGAGTGTTTGAGAGAGTTAGGTTTGATTCCTATGTTCCTCTCCCAAAATGGGACGTGTAGGTGTGTGCGTGTGTGTGAGAGTGCATGACCGATTGAGCACCAGCAAGACTATAAACCTTGTTGTTTCATCTGGAGCAATCGCAAGGACATAAATAAAAAGTTCCACGTACCTTTCAGACTGTACAAGACAGATTCTCATGTCTCTTGTTTTAATATTTTTGGAATGCCAAATTCCATAAATATAAAAAGCCCCTAGCTTTTTATATCCCATTCATGCACTACTTCGACTGACATCGATCCATGCATGGGATATAAGAATGACAGTGGGAGAACAATTCCAACATCTAAGAACTGAATTATGACAAATTGCCATATTTGTCCATAAGTCAGCAATCTGAATCATGTGCTCATGGGACTAACCAGCTATGTTTTTTATAGGTGAACTGATTGATTTATGAGAATGGAGACGGCATTGAGGTCAGGAATCCAGGTGTACAATGCGAATTGAAGGTGACAGACAAATATTTCACTGAGAACAATCGAATGGAAGGGGGAGGTTTGATATAAAGTTGCTGTGCACTTGAGATTTTGGCTGAGAGAAAGAGAAAGCTGAAAGCTGTCATTGATAGCATGGGGAGTTAAACCTCAGGCAGCTAGCGAAATGACAGGGACAAATTTAAAGAGAAGGGGTGTGTCAGAAGTGAGAGTGTCTGTCCAGCTGTGTGAAAGCAGTGTTGGCTGGTACATACAGTAGATCTCTTCCACGGCCCAGGAATTGCTGCCAGAAAGAAAACCATATCAGCACTGTAGACCTTTTACTTCATGTTAACTCTCCTCTTCCCGCTCCTGCTCCTTCCCATTTATCCCATATTCCCTTGTCCCTGCCTTATGGCCTCGGTGGGTCTGGTCTGGCAGTGGTATGGATTTCATCCGTGAATTACAGCCTCTGAAGCTGGCTGTTTTTCGGAATCACTTTCCTTTCCTATTTTTGCCTCTTTTTCTCTCTGAGGTCTCTTGTCATGCTGCATGGTACCATATGCCTTTCAATTTTTGCCTTTCAATTTTTTCTCTCTCTGAACTTCACTGAATATCACAGCTCAATGAATGACTCATTGCATTATCTTATGAGCTCACTGTTCCCCATACACTGTAGCAGTCACCATGCCAAGCTTTTGTCAGACCGCCAAATGAAATTTGATGTGTTTTTAATTTGAAAGGCCACAAAATACCTTCCGAGCATAGAGCATGTAGAGATGTATGCACAGAGCAAAATACACAGCGCATTCACATGTGTAGGAAAAGCCAACACTTGCAGGCCCTCACTTGTTCTTTGGCATTAATCAATGCATGCAAACAATAGGATACCTCAATATCTCTTCTGGGATTAAATTGTCAAACATTGAATAAAGCCCTCAACTAAAAATGAAGTGACATGCAAAGATATATTGAATGTGGTCCTCGAAGATTCCGATGGAGGATTATGTCTGTGCTGTCAAAATGTAGTAATAAGGTCATGGCCATTGGATCGCTCAAAAAAGTGCATGCCCCCTGGCATGGGAAGGAACCAAGAAACATATTCATCAAATTCTAGGCTTGCAAGTACTTGCCTATTAGTTTTTTCAGTATAGAATATCTGAAACTTGCCAGGTGCCACATTGCAGGTTGGCACAGCTTTTAACAATGTGCATTATGTCATACACAGTATTCCATTGCTGTAAAATATCAGCAGACGAATGCGGTTGCAGATAGCTCAGACTTAACACCCTATGTTTAAAGCTGTGTGTAAGCAATTGGCCTACAATAACAGTCCAAGTGTGTGGTGGGGCCAGGGATAAACAGCTGGCGGCAATTTAGCCTACTGGATGTAAAGCTCTGGGCACTTGGTTGTGTGTTTGCTGTGGCATCTTAATCTCCAACTTAGATGTCGGAGGACACTCAGCCATTGGATGTTCGGCTACTGTTTTCCTTCACTGATGAACCGGTCGGCTGACCAAAGGAAAATAAGGAACAAATGGGATCAGAGCCCACAGACATAGCTGAAGTACAGCCGAATTATCGTCTCACATAGACCTGGCTCAGCATTTCCTCCCACATTAGTGTTTCCTCTGAGCAGAGCAAAGGATGTTCACCCATTTACTTGGGTTCTGTTCTTGCTGCCTGAATCCATTCAACAAGTAATTTATATCAACTGTTTACACCCTCATAACACTGCTATTAAAGCCATCCCCATCTTTTATCAATTGACATGTCATTATATAGAGTTATAGTTTGATAACTTATGTGAAAGATGATGATTTTACAGTATGCAAGGCTTGAGTTTTTCCCCGCTTTCCTCTCGGTTCTTACTCCGCTTGTCATAAATCTGAAACAGTAATCTTTGTTAGGAGTTGTTCAAAGTGTCATTGCGTGGGTTTAGAGTATAGATCACTGGTGATACGATTTTACGGGATGGTCGGTTACATTCTCTCCTGTTATGTTCTGGTTACTTCACGTGGTGAGGAATGATTTAAAACTGTTATGTCACAGATGTGTAATGGGTGAAATAAAGTTCTCAGAAAGAAAAATGCCTCTCTCACGTGCATGTGAGTTGAAAGCATAAATAATAATTTATTGTTTTTCTCACATTTTTATTGATAATGTAGTTTCAGGGGCATTGATTGCTGTATCCATTTTTGGCAAATGGATACAGCGATTGAATGCATAAGCAATATATGCTGTGTATATAAATATGATTTATTTTGAATGTTAGAAAAATGTTTTAGAAAAATGGATGCAGCTTTGCTTTTTGGCCTGAGGCCCCAGACCATCAATTGACGGCATATAACACATTTTAGCACTTTCTCCGAGAACTTATGAGAGAACTTTGGGCAGGGGCGTAGAGATAATGATCTCCTGACAACTGCCACAACCTTTAGCTCAGTTTGAAGGCACATAACTAACTTAATGAAACAAAATTCTTGCCTGAGGCTTTTTAGCCATTTCACCTATAGTGTGAGTCAACACACACCAGGAGTAAAGCACACCCACATAGTTACAGACACCCAGTCACATACTGTTCTTATGCACAAACAGGCACATGCATGCAATGGAATCCCCACATTAGGTGCCCACTACAAGACAGAACTGTTTCTCAGTACAAGTCCTCCAACTCGTATGACAAGCTCGTTTGTATGTGGTAAAAACAGCCAACGTCGACCGTTAACTTAAAATAGCGCAACTACCGATGACGGGCTGTACGCCACAGATAATTTTTTGCCTCAGAGCACCGTGGGCTTTAAATGCATGGTTAATGAACTTTTAAACGTAAGGGTGATGGTTAGGATGCCATGGCGAGGAATCCGCATGATTACTTTGCAGAATATAAGGAAATCCATTTAAATTCGCAATCTTGACGGACTAACCAGGCCCACCACTGACCTCTAGCGGCTGTGTACCTAACTACCGCTAGAGGTCTGGGGTCTTTAAAAGCGACCACATACATCGTAACACGCTGTTTCAAAACACGTCATACGTTCGTCGTATGAATAGGAGGGCTGGCTCGTTTCTCACGGTGTTTCAGAAATTTTCTCATGGCACATATGTGAGCCGTCCCGCTGCGAGAACATCAGCTCCTCGCTGGTCACATCTTTTCTTTTTGGAACATGATTTGTGACTCAATACCTTTTCACTTTGACCCCTGAAGTGTTCGCAGTGTATATGTCACATGTGGTCCTTATTGAATGGGGCAGGTGCAGCTCGGGGGGGTACAGCAGGCTTGTCTGTCTGAGCCTTGGCTTGTGCTGTCCACACAGCCACTTATCTCCCTTGCCCGAGGGATAATATTAATTTCCCAATTAATATTCTCACTTTTTGTTAGGTCAGCTGATCTTTTTGGCTCAGGTGAGGAAAGATGTCTTCCAAGCAGTAAAGTTATACAGTGAAGGATGCGAAGAAAGAAAAATCCTTTTTTTTAAGGATCATGACACATAGAATCACTTCGTTCTTCTCTCCTTCTTTCTAAAAGAGAAACACCTAAAGAGGGCAGTCAGTGGTTTGCACAAACGTTCCCATCTCTAAGAAGTTATATGACTTAAGTTTCCTTCCGTGTGTGTAAGGGCACTAGTGTTAATGTGTGGGTGTGTGCATGTGTGGATTTGTGGTTGCACGGCTGCGTCCTTGTGTCTGTGTGTCTGTGCGTGTATACATGTGTTTGTCACAATAGTAAAAGTACTCCACTCCTTGTGGTTGCAGCTCTGTGGTCTCATGGACTAGATGAACTCAAACCATGCACGGGCGCGGGCACGCGCGTACACACACACACACACACACACACACACACTCACACACACTCTCAGGACTCGGAACACCTCGAGGTGACTCCCCATGGCACGGTGCCCAGTGTGTCACAAAACCACACAGTTGTACATTCCCAGACTCCGGGAGTGGGATTAGATTAGCAGAGTGGAGCGTTTGCATGGCAATAGCTGTGTTTGTCTGAATGTATGTTTATTTGTGTCTGCACATAAACGTGGCCTATGAGACACTTGCCAGCTCAAGGTGTGTGGGAAGGAACACTGAAGTGGCTGCACTTTTATTGGATTATATGAAGTCTCCCCAGTGAGCTCCTGTAGGCCATTATTTTATGGTGGCATAAATGGCTCTGTCTGCCACATGCCCATTTAAGTTTGTGTATAATTTGATGTCTTTAGATTTAATGGTTTCTTTGAATGGCAGACAAGTCATGCTGCCACCCCTGTGACAAAATAGCATTTACCTTTGATTAAATGTAAGAGCACTGATAAATAATGACACCGTGGATAGATTGTTTGATTGCTTAGTAGTTTTTCCACTCTAAACTCACACCTGTTCTCTGCTGGACCAGCTTCATGTCTCCTCTACTGTATGATATGCCTGGCTGCCAGATTTTTAGGCTTTGGCTTCTCATGTGAAGGCTAAATCAGAGTCAGCGGGTTCACTTTGTTCTTCAGGACCATCATACCTCATGTGAATTTAATAAAAGCGCAAAACCTATGGAGTGTCATCACAGACGTCACTGCTATGCACCAATTTGTCCCAGTCAACTGCAGCTACGTCGAGGCTTTAGATTTAGAAATTATACCGCAGTTGCTTCCAGTGACATTGTAATTACTGCCATTTTGTCTGTGGCCGACAGTGATTGTAGTAAAAGCTGGTGTCTCCATTTTAGCAACAATAGCGACAGTGCAACTTGAAAGCAGCATATTAATCCATACTTGGTGAAAATGACCATAAAGATGTCCAAAGGTGAAGGTGAATCCTTACAGGAGTGCTTTCAATACTTTATCGACTTTGTGAAGCTTACCAAAGCCATAACCAAAGAAGGATTTTGAGTGGAATGTCACTTTAAGCACATCGTAGAAAAAGATTGACTAGCTATAAGGTTTGGGCATCTATTCTTATATGGGTTGAGCAGAGACAGGTTTGAGTGTGTATTAAATTGCTGTTGAATGGATAATGTGCAGGGTGGTAAGAGGGGATGAATTTGGTGTTGATAACCCAACATGTGACTGCAAGTCTCTACTCACTACAGCAGGTGCTGACTAACTACAACTGACCAAGTGAGTGTTTGATTCCAGCTCAAGTGAATTCAAGTTCGATGTGACACCGAACGAATGGTGGCAGACACGGCCGAGGAAAAGATCAGCAGATAGGGACACTGAGATTGAGTGAAGCAGTGATGTGACGAGGGAAAAGGAGAGAGGAGCAGGATGCCACCATCTGTTAGCCACATGCACGCCCCACAGCAGTCACATAAATCTCAGCGATGCTCAGCAATGCAAGGCCGCATTCCAACAGGCTATCGTCCACTGGCTGGCTACATTCTTACGAATGTGCAGATCATGCATCATACGAGCCTAGGTCATATATTAAGCGCATACACTGTAGCAGACGGGTTACGTTTGAAACACAATGGTTGGATCCGGACACTGGACTAATCTGGGAGAAGTATGAGAAGTGTATTCCCCAGGGGGTAATTGTGATAGTGATGGGTTGCTGCAAATCGAATCAACAACTTGCCAGCATGTAGAGAATTAAGAAGACTTGGTAGAACAGTTACACAATCATTTTGAATGTGCTGCTGCCACAGTAGAAGTGTGAATTATAGCCTCAAACTATTGGCTAGAAATCTGTAGGAAAAGTTCTGCAGCAAGGCAATGGTTGATTTAAAAATTGTTTATAAAGGCAAAGTTCTTCTGTTCTTCTGGTGTGGTCCCTTGGCCCTACACTACACAAGGAACAGTGGATGTGCAAATACACAGGGCACAGACAGGCATTCACCCCGCATACACACACACACGCAGTTACAGGTCACCAGGGTTAAAGTAAAGCTCAAGCGGGAAAATGTGTTGGGTGTTCCTGTCCTCTACAGATGGGCTGGGGGTTTGCAACAGGGATTCTTCCCACAAGCGTTTGTGTTTTTTGACAGTTGCTGTAATGCTGGGGTCCATTCTGGTGAGTGGAGACTACGATGGCAGCTTTCATGTAAGTGTCACGTCCCATGGCTCTACAGTCCATTGCAATGTGCGTCAGTATCACAGGTTATCAACGCCCCATAGAAATGGGCCTTGTGTTTGCTGTGTTGATACATGAGATTAAAATGAATGATTAAGGTCAATAGTATCAAATTGGTGACCATTTTAGCCAAATGGGAAGTAAATCTAAAATATGGCGCTCATCAGTCTATTGTTGGCTTGAAAGTTAAAAACAGTACCCCATTTTAATTAGTATGCTTCAAGGCGCAGTGTGTACAGTACTAGTCTCTAGTCTCTGCACTCCTGCTACCCACAGCGAAGGCAACAAAATGAGAGGCAAGGATGCAAATACAAGTGTTCATGGCGACATCGTCAAAGCAGTTGCACAAAGCGAAATGTGGCTTTATACGCTTACACAACACAAAGTCAGGCCAAGCCAACGAACACCACATAGCCCGTCTATAAAATATGTTTGAAACCTACAGACCAGGGAACCAACGTGTCCAACTTAGCAAAGCACTGACCATATGGAGGGGCCCCTTCAAATGGTGTTGTAAAACAAGTAGGTTTCTACATTATTTTGCCCTTTGTTAATGTCTATGATATTTTCTTGTCGTGCTGTCCTCCTTTTACAAACTACATCGCTGTGGAAATAATTCATTTGGAGGAGCCAAGAGGGTTATCGTCTTTTAGTTGTAATGTAATGAGGCATTTTACTCTGTGAAATTTCTTACATATGTGGTACTTGTCTTGACCTTTTTTTACCCACATAAAATTGTCTAAGATCTATAGAATGTGAAAGTAACAAGGTCACGCATATAAAAAAAAAATCACATTTTCCATCTTTCAGATACAGACACATATTTTTGGCTTTTTTGGTCTTATTTCATGGAACTTTTGATCAATTGAAATCATTGCTGGTGAAGAAATGATATAATAACATAGCGGCCAGAGATGAGTCACCACTAATTTCACGTTTCCTTTCAAACCCGCTGTTCAATTGTACCGTTCAAGCACTGCGGGTGAACAGAGCCCAACCAATGAGAAAGTCCAGTCATGACATCACAGTCATGCAGTGTGGCAGATGGATGAGAATGATCCAGAGAAAACATCAGAAACAGAGCAACAGAAGCAAGAGTTAAACTCTTCTTTCATTATTGGCAGCAGTGATCAGCAGAAGTGGTTCAAGGGTGGAATTCAGCCAGAGGTCTTTCTCACGAGGCAGGAACACAGTGACACTCTACGGCTACTTTAAGTTGAGGAAAGCAAAAGAATAATCACCACCTCACAGAGGGCCATTGGTGTACGTCCATCATCAGTCCCTCATCAGTCCCTCATCAGCATGCTTATTCCATGAGGCTACAAGAAGCAGAGCCAAAGTGGCCGCTTGCCTTGCCCTGTGTAAATGAAGTAACGTCCTCCAGAATATAATTGAAGATGGGGAACTCAGCACAGGGACTATGGATCTGACGTATTGTTCCAATAACTCTTGGGAGACAGTTGATTAATCTCCAATTTTCCACTCGCATTAACAAAATGGTCAGCTGATGAAAGCTTTGGCCTGTGAGGTTACTGTCCGTCCAGCTGGTGTTGCTCCAGCAGGCCAGCCAGCTGCCCAGATGCCAATTAATCCATGGTTTTAGCCCCTTCCTGCTGACTCTAATCTGGTTCACCATTATCAGAACACATATCAGAAATACTGTAGCTAGATGGGTCTCTCCGAAATCCGGAAAGATTTATAGTGCTGTGTATCATCGAGATGGGCTGCTCATGCAGCCAGTCACATGCTCAGTCAGCAGCTGCAGGACAGCTGCGACTTCCTGAATCCCCAAATACTGATACTGTTGTCAACACCGGCTAATCCTCCTGATATAATACATTGGAGTTACATTAAGTTCTTGAGAAACCAATTTTTATGATCAGAGATGTTACTTTGAAAATTAAAAGTGCTCAAGGTTGTACGGAGCATCTACCACTGTACTCCACAGCTGGTTGAATCTTTTCCAGGTATGCAGGAATGAGCGTTCAGAGCGTCTGCCTAGTAGCAATGTCGGGTCCTGAGGGGTTTATTTAACTTGTTTGACATCAATTGGTGAGATAAAAATGATGAATGGAGGAACGAATAGTTCATAAATCTATCCAATGTACATTACATGAGATTAACCAGGGAGGGAGGGAAGGAACGGACACCCGCCTTATCAAATTAGCTGTTCAATAACACTAGATCAATGACCAAACTGAATTTAACGAGAGAAACACTATTGTCATACAGATACTTGCTGTCCTGTGTTTCTGCCTCCCAACGCATGAAGTTTGTTCATCTTGCCTCGCTGACTTTCTTTTTCTCTCTTCTACTTCTTCCTTTCATCCTCAGCCAGACGTTTTTGGACATGTAAAATGTAAAAAAAATGCAGGAAGGAGAAGAAGAAAGAAAGGACAGTTCTAAAGGAATATGGCTCGTATTAATCTGGAAATATTGCTTTACCTCATCTGAACTAAATTAGTGGCCTGAACTCGGTGTCCTCAGAGAGCAGGCAGAGCGCCACCGGCAGCCCAGATGGGCAAGGAGTGGTCGGCAGATCTGTCACCGTGACCATGGTGAGCACATGAACCCCTGGTCTGTCGAGCTGTGAAGCTGTCCTTTTATACGGTGGATCAAAAGTCTTTCTTTGTTATCGTTGAGCTCAGAGCACAGGAGTTTTGACTCTCACTCTCTCTTAGTCCCATTTCCTGTTGTAAACTTTGTGCAAGTGTGAAAGGACCAAAATACCTTCTGAAGAGACGTGAAGACGATACAAGATGATCTGTTATTATATCCTTTTTAGTTTATGACAGCATTTGAGACATTTTTTGCAAGATTTAAGGACTCAGTCAAACGTGTGCCTTGTTGTTGAATGAGATCAAAGTGTGCTTTGCTGGAGGCCATGGAATCTATAGATAGATGAGGTGAGCTAGCTGATGGTGTGACTAAAGCTTGCCAAGGCTTGTGGTTTCCACTGGTAAGGAGTGGAGGCAGGCACAAGTGACTTCGGCATCTCTAACTGCTACTCTGAGGAATTTATAGGTGTGATTGCACACACTACAAGCAAACACTGGCCCATCTACTCTCTCTCACCCATAACTAGGCAGAACTGACACACAAAAATCTATATATCTTACAGACAAGAGCCTCAAGAGAGACAAGAGATAGATGTGTCTATTACATAATATCAATGGCCAGTGGCTACGAGTCGAGCAGTACTGGTTGCTATGATGGCTAATAACTCCAGCTGTCAGGATGATAGCCACTATGTTATTATTGGGAGGGTTTAGCCGTGAGAATGCTTACATGACACTCTCGCATCAGATCAAAGGCTTCGTTGCATCACTTTCCTGTCCTCAGTTATGTCAAAGTGCTTGCACCCAGATGCATAGAGGCTTGCGTGAGCCAGTCAGAGGGAAGGGGTCAGTGACGGAGGCGGATCGGGCTGTTTTTGTTCTTGATTGGACTCCAGTTTTCACCTTTGAAAATTTTACAAGACAGGAAAGCTGTGATTTATCCCCAAAGATGATCTCCCATGAAAGAAATCATAAATTACCGCGCAGATGCCCCTGACAACAGTCTCTAACTGAAACCAGAAGGAATGTTACAACAGGTATGAGTGACAACAGTCGGCTCAACTGCCTTGGTGCTTCAGTTACAACTACTAAGCATATACAATACAAAGCTCACTGTACGTCTGCACTTACATATAACAATAACGGGAAACCAGATAAATAAAGGCAAAACACACAATCATAATATCTAAATTGAAAAACACAATCAAGATCTGAAAAACAAGTGCATAGATTGTCTGTGCAAGCAGCTTATTACAACCCATGGCTACGTTGTAATGTGAAGCGACCTCTAATTATGACGGGAGAAAAGGAGGAAATGGGGTGATGTAGTGCATAGGTCCGTCAAAGTCCTGCCTGTGGTAGGCCTATTAATCCACCATGACATCCCACCAGTGCAAACTTCATGCAGAACAACCGCCACCTATTTATTATTGTAACCATGACGACAACGGTCCTCTGATTTTAACCCATAACACAATCTCTTCTTTACCCGTACTGCTTACTTTTTGTCCCTGAAGCAAACTCAACTCTGACTGTTCCACTAAATAAATCGTGTGTGTTACCATGACAATGAAGATTCTGTTCTGAAGCAGCTGGTACGACAAAGGTCGGACATACCTGCTGCGGGTGAGCTCCAAGAATCTCAGCTGTCTTTAGATGGTTCCACATGCCTTTAAAAATTTAGTATAGTGTACATATGTTTTTTTATCATATCTAAGGAGTGTCAGTGTTGATCTGTTGAGGAATTAAGGATTGGGTAGGATTTGCACAGATTTAATCAAAACAGTTGCTGGAACGTGACAAACTTACATCACATAGGCTGTATTTCCAGAGTTGGAATGCTGTCAACCTGAGAAATGAAAAATTGCCATATCCTGACAAGTTATCATGAAGATGCCATTGATATAATATTGTTTTCTTATTTTATTTGACTTTTAACTACACCTACCTGCACAAGCTCAACCTCCACAACCATCACATGAACTCTGTCAGGTCTGCTCTAGTCATTTTGACATCTGAGGTGTGTTGTGTAGTGTGAGCACTGATCAATCTCTAATTGCAAATGGCTGCATTGGATGCCCCTATGGTACTTTTTTTTATTCTTTGAAGCCCTTCCATCTATATTCTCTGTTGACTAAAATACGACACACACTGACACACGCCATCATGAGTTGACACTTGAGTTGACACACTCATATTTCCCAGTATCAGTGTACGTGAACTCTTTAGAGATGCAGCAGTTTTATCATATTTTTACCCAGATAGGCAAATTCTAGCTACTGTAGATTGACTGCTTCCTTTGTCTGTGTCCCCTAGTGGCCGGTGTGTGCTACAGCACCATATGACACCACAGATGTGTATCTAACAACAAGCCTGCCTTACAGGGCTAAAAGATGGTCACTGTCTCCGATGTTTGCAGATTCACCTGGCTTCCCCTTTGCTCAACTCAGACTACAGGAAACACATCCCCGTGGGAGAGGGAAACGTGCCTGTGAGAGGCCCACTCGTGGGCGGCAGAGTGGTTTTATACACAGACTGGCATTATCTGCGTCTCCTACTTCACTGAAAGGACAGGGCCACTAAATATACGCTGTGAGGCCTTCCCAGGCTCCTCTGGGCTGGGGAGATGCGGCCACTGCTTGGGCCGAAGGCCAATGACATGGTTGCCGACCTCCACGGAAAGTATTTTTAAGGTCAATTACAGGGTACAGTGCCTTTAGATGGCCGACTGGTGCTGAGGAGGCCTCATATTAAAGGTTTATGTGGAGAAGGACCAGAGAAGTCTGTCTTAGCTCACCCCAGCTCCCATTGTTACCACACACCCACTAAGACAGTGCACTCTGAGGGATTCATGGGGTGATGCATGCAGTGTGTGTGTGTGTGTGTGTACTGAAAGAGAGACCAACAAAGGGATTAAAAAAAGGTCATTTGATGATGGACTGTTGTTATGAAGTTTAACGTTAATTCGTAAGCTTATTGTGAGTTGTTCGACTTTTATCCTGGTATGTGCTGTGAGCAAAGTTTATGTACAGTTCAAGTCATTGTATCCAAAATGCATCAAAGTTAAAAAAAACTGTATGTGAACTTTTGTTGCTGTTATCTAATGTAAAAAGTCTGACATAAAACGCATTAATTAGCAACCACATCACCAATTTATAAATCAAATTCTGCAGGAAGACATACAGCAGTGGTCTCAAATTAGATGAGTCACAAGCATTTGCTTTAAGTCTTCTTCTATTGCACTCAAAGCTTCCTGCAAGCTTAACATTGCATAAAACTTACAGTGCTTGTAATTAAAGGTTAGCGTATTTTCCCCAAGATGGTCCTAAAACAACACTCATGGGCACATATGTTTATTGAACATGGGAAAGAGTTTGAAAGATTTACTGGTCACTGTAACCATTGCTGCTCTTTTACTGGCAATGAAGAGAAACGGACTTCCTGTAAAGAAAAGCCCAAAGGTCGTCTGTGCAGGTTATTATGACCCATGGTTACATTTTATTGTTAGGACTCTTCTAGCGGCTTGGGTAATTATGATGAGAGCAAAGTCAGGTGAAAGTCAGTCACGGAGAGACAGAGTCCCTGTTAGGAAGAGGGTTGGGCTGGATGGATGGGTCTTTGTTACCATGAAGACAAAGGTCCAGTGCACCTGCTGCCGGTACACTCCTATGGGTGGTATCTGACGTTTACGAGTGTTTAAGTATTCGCACTTTGAGTACTTGATGCATGAAGATTGATTTGCAAATGCCGTCCTCATTTCGTGCGAAAAAAAACACTCTTTTGTCCTGATGCTGACCATAACATCAGCCTGAGTTAGTTCAGTTGAATTGATATTTTCAACAGTCATTTTTGTACAAAATCCTTAGCTTTGCTATCCCTCCGCCTGTTTGGGAAAAAGATAAGCAACATTTCTGCAGTAAAATGTAAATTTTGAAAGATACTCACTGGATTAAGTCAGACTGCCTTATATTGTCTTAGGTCGGACTTTAGAATTGCCCTTTCTTTGGAGTTGAACTAGAAAGGCATCTCTTCATGGATGAATGATTGCAAAGACCAGTTACTTTTTCCATGTTTGAGTATTGATAGACCATCATATCATACATCAATGTCAATGGCTATACTTTTTCGCTTCATAATGTTGAACAGGAGCACAGTCTCAACAGAGAAAAACATGGAGCGTATTCATCCGTATAGACACAGACGGATAATAAACACACAATCATAAACACACTCTGTTGCTCATTAGAGGGCTTATCTTAATCCTCCACTCCCACACACACACACACACACTCACACAAGCCCCATTCTCTCTTCATGGGCCACACACGCAGCTGACCAACACTTAATATAAATGAACATCCAGCGAGATGATTCTGGTCCTTTTCATGATTCATTCCAACACGACTCCAGCCAGCCATAAATACAGGCCTGTCAAAATGTGTTCTACCCCACAGAGTGGGGAGTGGTGGAAGGTACAGTAGACACCATTCACCTCTCTGTGTGCTTGAGGGAGGGAGTGTGGGGGGGGTTGCACACAGGGAAGGTCGGAGTTGGTGGCTTTGGTCTCCATGAAGAGTGAAGTATTGATGGGACAAAAGTGAGGGGATGGATTGAAAGACCTATTTGTGCAGATGCGGGCCAGGCATCTCTGTGTTTGCCTTCCTGTGGCTCTGCTACAGTTCAATGGCAGCTCTATCCACCGCCGCTTCCCTATTTCAACCCAGACGCTTCAATCGAACAAAATAAAGACACCGGATAATGGAAGCCAGAGAGGAAACACTGATATGTGTTGTAGTATTGAACTGTATCACCTTATCACTGTGTTCCAGACATAATTTACATTTTGACTGGGTCACCCTTCAATTAACTACAGTTAAGCCTGAGACACCAGTTTAGCCTGAGACACCAGTCTAGCGAGCGCAGCACCGTGATTATCTTGTTTTCACTGTGTGAACATGATTAGCAAATGAACTTGGTTTTTTAAGTGCTCTGGGATAGAGACATTATTTCTCATGTGCCTAGTAAAATAATAATTTTTTGACAAACATTTGAAAATGTATCAAGCTTTAAAGGAGTTTATTTTGCATATCTATTAAGAACTAAATGCAGCCATGCAAGCATTACACACATTTTGCCACAGAATTCATCGGGTTCAGCCAAGATAATGATTACTCTTTGTGAAAGATATTTGTAAGGAGAAACCAAGATTCATGTGTATGATGAATCCTTTTTGTATAGTTTTTGTTGTATATGTCTTACTGTAAGATGTCAAAGGAAGGTGGCAGACATCTTGACTCTTCAAGGTGAATATTTATTTATGCTCTCCATTACACATGTAACTTAGTCAAAATCAATGAAAATACAAGGAAAATAAATCTGAAACTGCACTCATGAAAACTCACATGTCCCCCCCAAGACCAAAAAAAAATGCTACTGAATATATAGGGTGTTCGATCAACACCTACACTCCTTCAGCCCATACCAGTATTTACTGAGGGATGGAACATACAGTGACTGTAATACCAGGAAATATACATTTTCAAATATGTTCTTTATCCAAGCTCATTACATTTCTAAATCACTATCTGAAAGGTACGCATCTCAACAGACTTTTACTAACAAACAAACTGAACATTTCAACTAAAAAGAAACCCCCACCAGTTGGTTTAACCCATGATGTCAGCGATGACAACACCAACACCATAAAAACCAGGAAATTCTGGGCGCGCCTCTCTTAAACAATTGACCTGCATGGTGGCTTTGAACAAAGGAACAAACAATGAAACAATTTCCAAACCTGCCACTTAACAATGATAAGTGAAAGAAACATATGGCTGTTCAAACCCGGGATAGTCCGTGAAGCAATGCTACCTTAGCAATGCTGAGAAAAAAGGTTGAATCTGCACATCATAACCATAACCACCTCATATTTCAGTTCTCTTACCATACCTGCACCATAATTTCTTTGTTCTGGACTGGCTTTATGTTTGCTTTGAAACTGAACTTTCACTTGTGAAAAGAAACATGCTATTATTTGTTGTTTATTTTTCGGTGGCAACAAGAAAATTACTCTTCTAACTAAAAACTAAGTCTGTCCTTGATCCTCCATCAACACGCAGCACATTCAGTAGATGGGGCCTTTCCCCATTCTTCAACAGTTCTTTCACCTCTAACCCCCTCAATCCCACCCCACCTCCTCCCCAGCCCAAACCCCCAAGCCTTGGCTTCCTGGGAACATCATCACTCCGGGTCCACATGGCTGGGCGAGTACACATCGCCATGCTGCTAAGTCTACACTGCCTGGGGTGCCCCGTGTTTGCCCTGGGGGAGAGCGTGTGTTCATGGCTGCTGGGCTCTCTGGGTCAGAAATGGCACACCAGGGTGTGATGGGCTCTGCCCGTTGCTGGTCACGGCCATTCAAAGTGTGAAATTCCCAGAGCTGGGGCTGGACGCTGAACCCAGCAGCTCCAGAACCCAGAAGCTGCACAGACGCAGGGAGGGAACGGATGTGTTCGACCTTTTGGTCAGTCAACATTACCTGTGCTTGAGTTAAATCCCAGTCTCATTTTTCCCAGCGTGGCGCTTTCTTTTGAATTGTCTCACTGAACAAACACACATAGAACAGGTTATTGTATTTGGAAAATACTAGATTTTCCTGCTATAAAGTTTTAACATAATTGGACATTTCAGGTGTTTAGCAGTCAGTGAGTCACGGAATAAAGTCACCATATGTAGTCGCTCAGTGCCTTTAACTCACAGTTACAGGAGAGTTGTTATTGGTGACGATGGGAAGGCCTCTCATTGGGACACTGGTTGTGTCACAACCATGACTCGGAGTGACCCTTATACTGTACATCCTCAGAGCAAATGTGGCAAAATCAGGTTGCAGATATCAATTCATAAGAAAAACGGTGCTCTTCCTGCACTTTACCGCCTCTCATACCGTGCTGAGTAGCCACATGCATGTCAAGCTGAAGAAAATATTGTATAATTCACAGACCTGAGGCTTGATTTATTTCCTGTAGCAAACTTTTGTCAAGTCTTGTTTGAGACGCAGTCCCGGTTACCACAGATTAATGAGTCTCTGCTTCTGCATGCAGCTATTGTGGCAAAAAGCCAGCATACAGCACTTGACTCTACTATGTTCCTGCCGTGGCTGCACTGATTCATCCTTTTTCCTTTTGAAGTCCCAAATTAGCTTTTAAATTGTGTCTCCCTGTTCTTTTCAGAAGAAAAGTCTGGCTACTGTATTGAGCGTGAACATTACCTGGCTTTTCCCATGGCTATGTTAAACTTTAGAGGATTATATATAGTAATAACTTTATAGTGGATCAATAAATGTCTGCCTGTGCATTGCCTCCACAAAGATGCCGTTTAATTAGTTGTTTTTTTCTCTCCCATGGGGGAGGTTAGAATACTCTGAGGCCATTAAAACACTTTATATGGAATCATTGGTGTTTTATATATATGTATATATTTTCCCCACACAGAGAGACAGAGAGAGAGAGTCCATTTAGACACCTTAGAGAGAATATGAGTTCAAGGGTGAAAGTATGTGTTTTTAATTCCAGATATGAAATAAAAATATGTGTCCAGACTACTATAATACAAGCCATTGATGTCCTGATATGCATATGCCCCAGGGCTGGGTTTAAACATCTCCATATTCATCCTGGAAACTTAGGTTCCTTCACTTTGATACGTCTCACAAAGGTTTTCTGTGTTAAGAACACAGAAAGTCCCCCTTTTTCCATCGGCCTCAACTCTGCTTTCAATTCAGGTCGTTAAGAGTGAAATTACAATTTCACAACAACCTATGATTGAATCCTAGAGTCTCCTATATGATTCCAGCTTCCACCCAAAGGCACGTTTCTCCTGATGTTCCACATAAACTTAAAATCCTATTGTATGTCCTGACCACAAACTATGTATTGTAGTTATTGGCATTAAGAAGTTTCAGTCTGTACTATAATGTAGTTCTCCCTTTGGCCTGTCCTGGCCTGGTGTTTTGCCAAATGTGTGTGGTGTGTCTGATAGAAAGACCTTTTCCTGTGGCTTTTCAAATCCTATCAATGAGGCAACATGTGTATAGCTTTTCTTTAACCTGAAGTTTCTGCAGGCTGCTCTGTGTAAAGGTTGTGGGTTGTTTTTTGTTCTCCCCTTGCTTATATTTAATGTTGTAATTTTTTTTAATCATAAGTCATAATCTTGTGTTTATATGTAATCATTGGACATTTTATGGCCTCTCCTCCCAATCTGTTGTATAAGACGAGCAGATTTTTTGCACCAAGCAACACGTGGCACTCACTTTAAGCAAGCAGTCTGTGTTTGTTTGTGTCAGTTTACAGCAACAGGATTCAACAGGAATGATAACATCTGTTCTTTTAAATCCTCCTAATGAATTGTTGTACGTCGTACAGTGGATTAAATGAATGATTGAAAGGCATGTGGGAGGAATCGCCCTTGAAAAATAACCACAACTCTAAAAATAAGGCCGACACAGAAACCAGAGTTATGCACTCCAGGGGCACACAGGTGTATCTTCTAAAAACAGACACATAGAGGCGGGTGAGTTTGGCGTTGTGTAAAAGGGTTAGTGCCAAACTGTGCCTCATCCCTTCTAAACACACTGAATGTACATTACAGCTCAACTCAGCCCCTAGTGGCTGGATACAATATTGTGTCCTGTTATTAAATTCTACCTCAATCCTAAATACCAGTTTTTGATCCTTAGGTGCAATCATACCTTTTTGCAAAAAGGTGTGCCTGACAGGCTGTGATTACTGTTTTAATTTTCCTTATTACGCAGCCACTTAATGCTATTCTTTTTTTTAAATCTATTTACTATCGTTATGGTAATGACAATTCTTGATTACATAGTAAACAAACTGCAGCTTTCAGATGTTGGATTAGTCTTTTCTCTGTCACTAAAGCCTCAGATTACAGACATAAAACACCACCGAGGGGCTGCTCGTGTCCCTGGTTTTGGAGGATTAGTGTTTCTTAGCAATAAAAAAAGAGAAAGAAGCACTGAAATGAATTTCTCTCCTTTCTCAACCAACCCAATCCAACTGTCTGAGGCTGCAACCCCAGGCCCTGGGCTTTCACAGCCCACATTGCAGGCAGCCCATAACCTTTAAGTACTGTTTTGTGGACCCATGTAAATTTGACGCCATAATGCCACAGAGAGGGTCTGTGTAGGTGTTAATGCTAGTGTGGGACATTGCCAGAGATCTGCATACTCCCTGCTTACCTCATCACATCCTTCCCAAAAAATGTTATCTTTTTTTTTCACGACATCATTGAGACTTTTGGGGTCGTGTATGTGATCTTTGGAATTGTTATTTTCTGCAGTTCTCTAGTTTTTATATTGTCTTGGTACGCACTGTTTGCTTTTCTCACAGCTGTAGAGAATACTGCTGTATCTTAGATGTGAGTTCTTTTCTGTGAAAGTACTTCAGATGGGGTAACATATGCTAGAATGGCAGTCCGCAGTCCTTGTGGATGTAGCGCTGCACTGTGGCAGTGGCTCGTTCTAATTTTGAGCAGGATCAAGGCTGAACTGTCAGGCTATGAAGTGGAGATCGGCCTGCAGCATTTACCAGTAAACAAGCTCTCGATGATTCTGAGGAAATCCCATTACAATACTTTGAACTTCAATTTGTGCAATTCCACGTCAATGACTCCAGTGGACCTATAATTTTAAATTTCTTGTTTTGTTTTTTTTTCCTCAAGTTGAATGATTTTGTCCTTACCAACACATTTTCCTTAATTAGAAGTAGATCTAAGACATTAAACTTTGCCTTTTCTTTACCCTTTTTTTTTCTTCTTTGCACCCCTTTCCTTCTGTGCCATGGCCTGGTTTAAACTTGCAGATTTGGTATAGCTAGGTTTGTGTGTGGTGGCACTGGGGGCAGGGTGCAGAGCTCGCCTGGGTTGAGTGTACCCAGCCCCACATAATTACAGACAGTAAACAGCTAGTGCTTTTAGGCCTATTTTCCCCGTCTGATGGGGAGAGAGTTCACTTTGGCTCAAAAAGAAAAGGCAGCGAGAATGAGGAGGAGGAGGGGAAAGACTCTCTGAAGACGGACAAAGAGTGTCATCCTTGCTCTGGGTGTTGATGATGGGAGCAGTTTGCGAAGAGTTGGTGAGACTTGCAGACAGGTTTATAGAAACACAAACACACAGAAGAGACAGAAGTTGTCCCCGCCCCCTAGAGACACACACAGACACACGCGGTCATGCCTCCTCTCGAGCGACAGTCTTTTGATGTGAATTTCTTACATCGAGTCTTAATAAGAACTTTGAACAACCCCTAATTAAAAGTGTCTCTTCTCTTTTTACTTTCCCCACCAAAGCTGTCAAATTGATCACCCGCCTTGCTCTCTGTCTCTCTCTGAGTGTCTGTGTTTTTCTTTCCACCTCTCAAGTGAATCCCCACTGCCTCACACTCTTCACTTCACAAAATTCAATTCCCCTCCTTCTGTTTTCCTTCTTCATTTTACTTCTCACTAATTTAACACACCCACCTTCCGCCTCACACACACACACACACACACACACACTTCGTCCTTCCAAGTGCTTCACTGGCGAAACTGGCAGTGTACTTAGCAAAAATATTCAAAACAAATAAGAGTTTGTGGATTCAAAGTGCATGCCATATGCCAGCTCGCTGTCTGTCCATCTCCTTCCTCATGTCTCCCTTTCCCCCTTTCTCTCTGTGCACTGCACAGCACTGGCAGGCGGTGGGATGTGAGGTTTTCTTTGGCAGTCGGCTCCCCCCTCTCTTGGCTGGGACAGGCCCTGGAGCGTGCTACTGGCTGGGAGTGTGGAAGGGAAGCGGGGAGGTAGTGAAGGAGGAGGGGAGGGAGGGACGGAGAGAGGGCTCGGGAGGAGGGAGACTGGAGGGGTGGAGGCGTGGTCTTGCAGCTGGTAATGAAGTCTTCTCTTTTCATCCTCAGAAGGCAGAGTGTGAGCGGACGAGCCCAGGATCTGCGTGGCTCCACTGCTTTCTCTGCCTGTAAAGTGTGCCGAGCGCCGCTCCGCTCCGCGCTGCCTGTGTGTCTCGCTGCCTGCCTCTCACAGCTGAGACATACTGGGAGAGACTCGCTACAGTCATGAGGCTTTCCCTTGTATTGGCTCCACAGCATTACTCTTGAGGTAAGACTTCAGGCTGTCTCCTCCTTGTGTGCTGGTGGACTGCTTCTGCCTGTCTCTCTCTCTCTCTCTCTCACTGTCTGTCTGACTCTGTTGATTATTGTGGTGGTGGGTGGGGGTGTAAAGGGGGTTGGTTGCTGGTTTAAGTCCCTCCCACTTTTGATGTGCACGTGTGTGTGTGTGTGTGTGTGTGTGTGTGTGTGTGTGTGTGTGTGTGTGTGTGTGTGTGCATGTGTGAGGGTGGGTATGGGTATACTGTATGAGTGTGTCTATGCAAGTTTCCTACACTGTTTATGTGTGAGCGAAGACTGAGTCAGCTTTCAGTGAAAGGTTTATGTTAATGGTGATGAATGGCTCCTACTGGTCAGTCAAGGAAGAGAGTCAGACTAGCAGTTCTGTGAAAAGGAAGATGGGACTCCGGGTAAGGGATGGGAACTTAAGTAACAGTTAACTAGAAGACAATGTGATAATTCATTTTTTCAGAATAGGTTTTGTGGTAAATGTATTATCCCTCTGTTGACTGTTATGGTTGGTTTGGTCTAGTGCTTGTGTAGTATACAGCCATACAGTGATACCACCCTGCAATATCGAGCACATGAATGCATGGATGTGTTGCGTGTGTGACATGTGTGGAGGTTTTTATTTGGACTGTTGATTGTTCAAGGTAGATGGATGCAACAGGCTATTGGGGTTCATCACTGCAAATAATAAGGACAGGAGACAGTCTGTACTCATCTGCAGCCCAGTGACACTAGGCTTTGAAGTGATTTCAGTGGCTCGTTCCTCCTCCCCACTGGGCAATTCAGATCCGGCCTGCAATTCACTTACTTTCATCCACATCCCCTCGGAAATCCATCCATCTGTATACTCTCACTCACCTCCTTCCTGCTCCCATTCACCCTAGGATTTCTTGCACCCTGATACCCCTGCTTGAGGCCTTCACCCCCCATCAACCCTTACTCACACTGTATTCTTCTCATAGTACTCCTACGGTTTTACTCGCCATCTCCATTAGTCTGACACGCTTCTAGCGAACGGGTCTTTCCGATACCTCTCCCGGAAAAAAAACCCTAAGCGACTTTCCATTAGCTTCTGCTGGGCCATGAGAATTATGGTTTCCCAAATGAATAGTGTACAGGAGCCTGACTTAATTGAAAAAACACAAGCATGGTTTGCCATGAAGGAGACGGTCCTTGTGTCACTGTTGAACTGTGTGAATGTACTTTCCAGAGCTGGAGAGGGGGAGAGAAAGAGAGAGGAAAATACCACAAGAAAAAATACATGAGATATGCTGAGGAAAATAAAGTTTTGAAACTAAAGTATGGAGAGTCAAAAGGACTGATTGAAAGCATTGTGAGTACCATATATTGTGAAGTGGAGTCACCAGAAGATTACATAAAAAATCTTCTGAAGGAGCCCAGGAGAAGGAATGCTGTGTGTGAATGTACAGTTTGTCTTCATCTGGTCTGTCAATCAGGCCGGTGTGTATAAAAGGGGATTTCAGTGGGATATAATAGTAGAATCATCAGACAGTTTGCTGGTCATTAAGCCCCAAAGTGCAACAATGGTTCCCACAGTAAAACCTGCCTGATTGCAGTCCTGCTAACAACAGCATCTCTCCCATGATTTTCCCAACAGGGAGTCATCATAACTTTGAACCCTACTGTAGGGGTGGCTGCTCAGCTGTGAGATCATGTGTGTTGTAACTAGACCACCAGCAAGCCTTCAGGGGAGTTTCTTCTGTGTTGTGGAATTTCCCATGTGAACAATAATTGTCATATTTTATCAATATCTGCCTCGTTATATTTTATTGTGTCTGCTGCCTCCCCCACATCTGCCCCCCCCCTTCGCCCCATGCAGACTTTCTCCCAGCCTCTCTTTCTGTGTTTGTGTGACATGTTTGTGTGGCGACTCCATATGGTGAAGATTGAGACCCTGTCATTGGGTCAGATGGCACATTTGTCACACACATGTTTACCAGCAGCTGCTGTTGCTAGGGCCTTGCAGTTCTACAGAGGGAAGCATCTCTTGTTGACTTCTCTACTGGATAGCTCATTTGTTTGTCAGGGCACCATGACCTCTGACACTGCTACCACTTCCTGCCTCTCACACTGCCCGTTAATGTAACTCTAGACTCCCAGACAGCACCCCCCCCCCCCCCTTTTTACCACCACCTCCACACTAGTGCATGCTTACAGACAGGGAGAAATATGACAATACCAACACAGTAGGTCTTAGTGAAAATAATACTTATGAGGAAAAATCCACAGGGATCCTGTGATGAAAATGCACTTAGGCGAGGTGACTTCACTTCACTTCCTCACAGAATGTGTAGAGACTAAAGTGTGAAAAGAAAGATGACCACACGAAGTGTGATTTAAAACTCCAGGGTGAGATGATTACCCATTATTTTTGAAAGAATTAATCCAAATGCATTTGAAACCCCCCACTAGTTTTAAAATTTAAGATTTAAATCGAATTTAATGTCTACAGCCTCTTGTGCATGGGACAAAAAAAACTCAAAACACCCACTAACATCTGGCTTTTTTCTACAGTGGGAACGGGTACAATCGGCATTCATCCCAGGGTCAAATGACTCCGCAGTAGTCCTGGGTATTTATCAGTTCCAGCTCCGATCAGCGGTGAGGGAAAATGACACTCGGGTGGACACGCTAATTTTCGCCCCTTTTCCGGCACAATGCTATGACGTGCATCGCCTCCGTCAGTAACTTATGCAACTCTTTGCCATCTCAGCCACAAATTCCAGCTGTGTCCATTCAAGACGCGCTCAAAAATCGCTCTTTCGGCTTCGAGTTTGAACAGACTGAAGTAAACGGTATTTGAAAAAAGTAACTGCTGTGACAGACACTGGCCTCCATTCTGCCGTTACTAACTTACAGTTTTCGTGATATACCAGGGGTAAAAAAGTCAAACTCATCTCGTGGCAAGGGCTTGGTCACCTGTTTTACTCACATTTTAAAAAGTGTCACAATGATGGCTTTAAGCTTGGTATTGTTTCAGCTCAGCAGGTACTGGCAGACACTGCCATAGCATACTCCTGACTTCACCCATAATCCTATGCCACCAAAGTTGACCTCACCATACTTTAGATATTCCCCTGGGAAAAACACACTACTCTGGACGGCAAAAAAGATACGTGCGTGTGTCTCATGGGAACGGCAATCTGAAGAGTTTCAAAAAAATGAGCAAAAATGGGAGCAAAGAAAAACATATTATTAGTATGGGGAACATGATAGGACAGAAATCATTTCATTACTTGATCATACCTGAAGCTCATTAGTTTGAATGCATGATAAATGATGAGATCATTTAATTTGACAGACTCCCAAGCTTTGCTCCCAGTCATTAAAACTTTCAGAACTTCAGAAGTAGATGATCCTAAAAAGAAATTCCCCAATGAACATATTACAAAGCCAAACCTTAATTTATAATGAGCTATAGCCTAGGTGGTTAAATAAAATCAATTGTGGCAGGAATGAATTCAATATTTTTATTAGAGCTGAGGATGGCAGTATTCAAGCTTTCTTTCTCATTATGCTTTTTGTTATTCTGTAAACAAATTAAATGGCATACATTACCAGGGACGGCAAATGTCTTTAGACATTTTACATTTTTTTCTAAAGACAGATAACATGTTTTTTCATTATTCGGAGGGAAGATATCGATAGAAGCAGTGTATACGCAGACAGTAAAATTTTCTTTTAGAAACAAGATGCGCATTAGCTGTAATACCTCAATATTTTACTGCCAACCCCCTTTTTCTTCAGTTACTCCAGCACTCGCCTCGGTTTATTTAGTTGTCTGGAGACAGTCCATGGTGCAGATAAAAGTTAGTTTGTTGTGGAACATCAGGAAGCTCTTAGAACTGAACTGCTTGACCTCCCTTTGCCTCACTATGTCTCTGTCTCTCAAACTCAACCTGCTCAGACAGGCAGCTTCTTGGGCCATGCAGGTAAACTGTGAAATATGAAGTGCAACCTCACATACTGTACACTTAGAAATGTTCTCATATGGATGGCTTTTAAAATGAAAATGTTGTATGGCAGGTCATCAGTTGCATCCTGCACCAGCCTCTCTGGTGCCGTCTCCAGCCGGTGGTACTCACCCACAGTAGTTCTAGAACCAGGCCTGATGAGTGAGACCCATATAACTCTGCAGATTCAGTGGCGTGCAGATATGAAATACGTGACCTGCGGGAGAGGACAGACGCTCAGGTTCCATCATTTTAGCTCATTCCCCCGCCTCATTCTTCTCCACTTATTCCTCACTATCTGTGTCCTCCTTTTTTAAACAGGACACATTCAGCATATTTTCCATCCTACTGTTCGTCTCTGTTTGTCAGGACACACCTACAATCTGAAGGGCCCTCTGAGCTCCCACACAAACCCGCTCACAGACCAATGCGTTTGTATTCGTGAGCATGCACTGACTGTGCGCTCTTGTGTATATTTTATGCTCTCCTGATTTTATAAGTCTCTAGTATCTTTCGCCGATTGTAAGCGGCTTACTATGTGACAAAATGTAAACTGTTGGACCAGGTGTTATGTGTTTATTAGGCACTTTATGCAACAGGCTGAAAATTGGCCTCGATATTTGCCTTGCTCCTCTGTTTCTTCTGCTGCGTGAATGTAGACCGAGCAGCTCTGATTGGTTTTGACAGTGACAACAAGAACAGGCTGCCTGAGAAGACTTTCTGAAGACCCCCTCCTGTATCTGCAGAGAAATGTCGGAGGAAGGAGCCAAATCGTATAAGAAATTGCGCTTCTCTCTGAAATTCTTTTGAAATTTGCTAAAACTTAAAGATCATACGGCATTGAAGTTAGAATACCATAATACAATTCTTTGGGGGGGGGGGGGTTGTTTTAGTCTATACTAAGTGGACTTTCCAGTGTGCTGAGTTCACCAGACATCATTATATTACAAAAAGAAAGGCAAAAGTGTTATGACCAGCTCACAAGCCACAGCTGTAGTGCTTCAACCGTCTTCAATTCTGCCAGATGCTTTGATCCGCAGCGGTGACCTCAGGTCTTTAGGGGGGAGGGCACCAAGGGTAATCACCAGTAAATTTAAGCCCAGGCACATCCCCAGACGCCTTGGCCGGGGTCCTGGAGCTAAACAGCTTTCCCTTTTTCACCCCCTTTTCCGCTACATTCCTGCTCTTCCCCTCTCGCTGCTGCGTTTCGCTCCAGATGTGGCATTGTTTAGGCACATTTGTTTTGGGCTCGGGCCGGTAGACCTGCGCAGGGTCTGATGTCATGCTCTATTTAAAGGGGAAAGCCATGACAACTGGGTGGAAACGAGTGTGCTGCAGTCTCACTTCAAAGCATCTGCCCAGGTCTACTGATGACTATCATCCATGGCACAGCAATCTGTGTCATGGACGGATGACCACATTCATTCGTGTTGACAAACATATTCATTACCAAGAGGAGGCACCACTCCTCACAAAAGCCAGAAAGATGGAATTTTTTTTCATTAAATTATTATTCTCACATTGTCTGCTGAGTTATCTCAGGTTCACTATCACTTGTAATAGTCTGTCACTCATATGAAGAAACAATTCCAGGCTTATTTGAAGTTTGCACTTTGGCTGTTAATGGTATAATTGAGCGAAACTTGATATCATAGTGGGATGAAATGAAAAGACGATGTCCTCAAATAAACCAACAAACAAGACAGGCATGTTATGGGTCAGAGCAGTCACATGGTGTCTTAGCTTTCATGCCTCCCTAATTAGCACTGTCAGTCAGTGGACCTGGCACCTCGTGCCATTAAGGAATGGGATAATGAATTTTTTTCTCCGTGTCTCTCAGTTTGCGGGATGTGTGCATGTAAGGTTATTCTCCGTCACTGTAAATACGAAAGAATCTATTGTTTCCCAGTCAAAGGGGAGTTAGGAATGGCACCTTTTTCTTCTTAAATGGGATGAGGGGATCTTTTCCTCGATGACTGAGCTTATTGTGCCTTCTCATTCAAACTTTCGGCACGTTGGAGAGTCCGCAGCAGCCGACTATCAGGCTCTACTGTCAGATTCCCCATGAGGGCTCTGCCTTCATCACTGTTTGGCCTCCAAGCACACATGTATTTGCCAGGTCCTCTCTAGTGTCCACGGTTCAAACAGCCATGAGGTATAATCCCGCTGAATATTTCCGGTTCAAACGGGCATGTTTGCCAGATCCTCACCCCTCACGTTCCCTGCCGTCTTTTCACAGTGTTTGTTGAAGGAGTTCACAGTGGCTTCTCGCCCCTTCAGGAGTTGAAAGCTGGAATGACACAAAGTGCTCGCCGACAATTGCTGTATTTCCATTCAGTCATGCGCAGGTACTAACACAAGCACACAGAAAGGGAAAGTAGCATTTGGATTATAAAGTCGTCAGACAGTGGCTGTACCCATATGGCCTCGCAATGACCCACATGACAGTGCAAACAGTCCACATCCTGACAATGATTAGTATCTCAAACACTTTTGTTTCCAAAAGCAGTGTTGCTTTTGGACACTCAATCACGAGAGTTTTAAAGGTGTAGATCCCTCAGGTATGACGGTGAAACTGTCATCCTATGAAAACAGGGTCCTGACTGTTTTAAAAGCATTGCTTGTCTCACCTGTGTGGTATGATGACCTCGAAAATCCAGGTGAGCTGTTCATTTGTTGTCTCAGGTGTTTGGCTGAGCTGTTGTATTCCCATGGATATTCAAGGAGCTCCTCTCCAAACAAGTTGTCAAAGGCGACTGAGTTTCCCCACTTTTGCAGCACACATATAATTCTGTTTGAGAGTAGTTATATATAAATGCAGATGTTTTTGACACAAAGATGTGCGTCTTTGTGGGTGTCTCTCGCTCAGCATCAAGCTCACTACAGTGCAGTGCCACTGTGGTCAGCATCAAAGACTTGGACACAGACATGTTTACACACTCACATGCGCAGACACGCAAACATACTTTTGGATAATTTATATTTACTTCCATGCAAAGACATAAACAATAAAGATAATCAGGGAAATTCTCTCGAATATGTGCCCTTTCTCACTTGCATATTCACACACACACACACACACACACACACACACACAGTTTTCCTGGCTGCGGTCCATTGCAGCACCCAGTGTTTCCTCCAGCCATATTGGCCAAGTATTACACATAGTTATAGCATAGCAGTTCAATCCCAAGGGTAATAAGGTCAAGCACATGTAGGTGATCAGTGCTTCCGCTCCAGATTCTGTTTATGACTTGTGTATACACACCATGCAGTTCGTCAGACGACTGTATACACCCCACACCCAGCTTCAAACTCACACAGCTGGCAGAGTCAAACATTGTCTGTTTAAGGTAAGGGGGAGTGTGTGCGTGTGTGCGTGTGTTTGTGTGCGCGTGTGTGCGCGTGTGTGGGCTTGTTTTGACATCCTGCAGGGAACTTTAACCTTAGACCACACTAACCCATGGGGACTCGCTCACTGTGGGTACACAAACCGAGGGTTCCCATTGGCAGCGGTTGCTTTTAGAGGATTAAGATTTGGTTTTAAGGATCACGTCACAACAAGGCTTAGGTAACAGTTACAGGAAGGGGTTAAGGTTTGGCATTTAGTTGTGATGGTTGGGGTTAGGACATGGAGTTAGTGACTGCATTGTGTGTGTGTGTGTGTGTGTGTGTGTGTGTGTGTGTGTGTGTGTGTGTGTGTGTGTGTGTGTGTGTGTGTGTGTGTGTTGGTTAAAGGGTCCTCGGCCGCCACCCACACACTGGAACCAAAGCATGCAAACATGTAGGCTAAAACTGCCTACAAAGAATTTCAACTCAATTAATTTTCAATTCTGAAAACAAATTCGTCCAGACTGGGTTGGAATTATTGGAGTGATTGCACCATTATTCTTCAGTGAGTGCCAGAAGCATAGCTCCTCTATCTTGATTCTAAGGCAGCCTGAATCTCTTTAAAAATCTCTTGTCTACATTCCCCTCACTTTTGTCCATTTCACTTCACGTGGGCAGGGATATCTTCATGCAGGAACTAGAGAAAGTGCTGCAAGTCTGAATATTTACATTGAGGAAAAAATGCGGCTTGTTCACACAAAGGCCTTGAGTGCTAAACACCCACTTTTCAAGGGTAATAGACTCACTTTTTATAGGGCTAAAACAGGTGGCTGGGCTGTAGAAATGGGAGGTGCAGCAGGGTAAAGTGAGGAGGTGGAGTAATGATAAACTTCAGTATAAATGAGAGTTAAACATTGCCATTTGAGGGGGGTGTCAGACTGGTTGAAATGTACCTTTAATTTGATTCCTCGTTGTTTTTTTATACAGTTTTGTTGTTTGTATCCCAGATGTGTCTTTTCCTTTTAAATTTAGGTGAGCTGTAAATAAACCTGGGTTAGAGAGGGAAATATTAAATCCGGTTATTTGTGTAAATTTACTACTGCTTGTCAGTGGATCATTATGTTGGCCAAACCGCAAACAAAAACATTTCACTGATTGCAAAAGCAGAAAATTCTATCCACACTAAAGGTCCCAAAGTTTAGCTTCCTGTCACAGTGGTACAACTCCAATATTTAATGTTGCATCTTTTACTCTGCCTATTTACAGAGTGGTCATCTCTATTAACACAGCTGACTGTGTGTGTGTGTGTGTGTGTGTGTGTGTGTGTGTGTGTGTGTGTGTGTGTGTGTGTGTGTGTGTGTGTGTGTGTGTGTGTGTGTGTGTGTGTGTGTGTGCGCGCCTACATATGTTTCTGTTTAAATGGCCCTTTTTGGTTTCTCATGGCTATCTGTCAGTTATATCTCTGCTGTAAAAAGTTGGTGCCCAGCCCTCTACATTCAACCCCTGCACCGTAGTGTAGATCTCATTTCTGTGTTTGCATGTAGTCCTAAACTGCCAATGAGGAGAAAGGTGTGCTATACGAACCATGTGTGACCACTGACGCAGATGGGAGAGGTTAAAGCAGCAGGGAACTCGGAGAGCGCGGCTCCATCTGCCAGTCTTTCTCACTCTTTGAGATGTGAGATTGACAGTCTGCGAGATGCTATCTGCACCTCGACAGCATCTGAGGCCGTTAAATGAACACTGATACTGCCGATAAGATTTAATCTATATAAGCTCCCTAGGTCCTTCTTGAGGCCAGGATATCGTATCAACTTTGTGAAGACACATAAAAGCCAAAGAGGTGTACAACATTTCATGCTGCATCTTCCAATTGTGCTCAGTAGGTTGTAGGAAATCTGACTTCTTCTTTTTTTGTGTTGGAGGGCTGACTCTCTTTAGCCGGAGTGGGCTTATGCAGCTGGACTAAGCTAACAGAGCTTCTCCCCATGAGCCGCAGTGGTATTACGAGTAAATACAACAGAAAGGCCTGTATATCCACAGATTATGGCAGTGATCCGCTCGCAGTGGGCTAACAATGGCCTCATCAGTTTGAGGTGCAGCGGGCTGGTGTTGCTTTGGGCCGTGTGGTGTTTATGCAGCCCTGGGGAGGCTGTCCCTTTACATGTAAGCACAGTGTTAAATCATCTCATGCCAACAGCATTATCATAAGGATGTTGACTCTGGAGAGCTACATATGGCTTACAGTCTTGTCATCATGTCATAGTTGTGTAACCATATAAAGTACATCTGGGTTTGTTGCAGACAGTTCTCCCTGCCGTCTAATACAGAAGGTGTAAAACGGACAGGGACCCTGCATCTTTACATTACCATGTTACCCACAATCCATATTTGGGGTGAAGGAGTTTTTCGACTGTCTTACAGTAAGAGTTTTAATGATAAGTTACTGTTTTGAATCGTACTTTCTAAGAAGACATTAAATCTGAGATCATCATCATCGTTGGTGAATGGAGCAGATTAAGTCTTTAACATTTTAACTCTACCAGTCAGTGTATAAGGCAACCAGGCTCGCTGATGGAATAGTCCTGCTTATTATTCCCAGAGACTCAAAGGGCTAAATAAGAATGCTTTCTGCAGGAGGCACAGCTCCAGGTATGCTAACAACATAAATGCTCTGCAGCACTGGAACAGAAAGGCTTTTCCTTCTGCAGTGCTGAAAATGGAAACCTTGGGCCTTCAGATTGCTTCTAACAATAGAAAGCCTAGTAGGCAGATCATCCCCTGGACCACAAATGCCTCTTTCTCTCCGCCGGCTTTTATCTGAGACCTTTAAACACATCTCAGGAGCTTGGTTGTCTTGTAGACACAGGCACACACTGGGGACAGGGGATAGGGAAACTCCCCTAAGTGTCTCACTATCAGCAGAGGGCACCAATGTTATCGTCCTCGCTCTCTTGATTCTAAACAACTGCTTTTTCTGTCTTCTTTCCAACTCCGCCGCTCTGTGCCTCTTGTCTGCAGACATAAACACACACCTCAGTTTCCGATGCTCCAGGGAAAGCCACTGATGCAGCAGGGGAAGCCACCTCGCTCCAGCTCTTTCAAACGGTCAAGGCTCTGTGAGATGCCAGACTGCCACTGCGGTCCAGGCACCTCCTTCGAGTAGAATGACAGACTCAGAGGGGAGCAGCAAGGGAGAAAGAGGGTGGGCAGACTGTTTTACTATCAGGTTTCCCTCTAACTGCAGCAACTGGGTCTGAGCCAGCGCTACCATAGGGCTGTTCATATTCCCAGAGGCGTTCGTGTGCATTCTGCTTGTGAAATAATATGCTGGATCTCAGCTATTCTGTTTCATGGAAGAAATTCACCCTTATCGCTGACATTTTGTTTTCCATGAATTTCCTAGTGAAATGAAGGATAAGAAAGCGTGGGGGTGGCAATGTTTTGGTAACACAGTTGTACATCTATTTCTCCTGGAGAGCAGCTTTTCTCAGCTGCTGCATACGTTTTGCATCAGGTTATATAGATATTTTTTACGTGTGATTGACAATTAGCCCAAATGTGTTCCTTGTCTTCAGACTGCTGCTCCCAAAGCATCTATAAAAAATGCTTGAGAAAAAGCAAAATGAAGTGGTTTGATGTTCTGTCAGTCGTGAGAGCGCTCTGTGATTATACTTTATTTTCTTCTTTGGTTTGTCTGTATCACTTACCCTGTTAATTTTTCACTCTTTTCTTTTTTCTTTTTTTTTTTTACAACAGCTTGTGTCCCTTTGCTCTTTGTTCTATCTTCGCTTTAAGAATGTCATGAAGGCTCATGGGCAAAAAGTCTTTGCTGAAGCACACATGGGTCTGCAGACGACTTCAAACACAGCTGTCAATCAGAAGCTTAAAATTTCCACACTTAATCTATGATTTATCTAGATTGCTGGTTTTCAACAGAGTTCCCAGGGCTCATTGGTCAGGCTGTGATGGAGGGCACTACAAACTCTTCAACAGAACTGCACCATATCACTTCCATATCTTACACAGAGCTTGCAAGTCGTGATGGACCTTGAGTGAGTTTTAATGGAAGATTTCCTGCCTGGTCCCTGCCAGACCGACTACTACGCGACATCACCCACTCCTTAAGAGGTCACTGCTTCAAATTAAGGGTGAAGGAAAAACTGCAATGCAAAGAACGGATCAGGAATATGTTCAAGAAGTGGTAACAGGAGCTGTATCCGACTTTAGACTCAAGCAGGGGTCATTGAGAGTGGGACTAGTAAAACCCAGAGGGCCATTTCACCCCCTCTCACTTCCCTAGTTCAGGCCAGAGATGAGGTGATCCACATGGTGGGGGAAGTGTGTGTGTATATGTGTGGGTTTGCACAGACGGAAGGGAAAAGTCTCATTTTGGTTTTGGTCCAAGTCAGGAAAACGCTCACCCATCACTTCTCAGATACTGGATAAAGCACTGACCTAATTATTCCTAATGCAGTTGTGTGATGTATTCCTTTAGCACCTTTACACAGCGTGTAAGAGTCTATGTATGTGTGTCAGAGTAACATCCAGTCTCATGTGGTAGGGCTGCGGAGGAAAAAGGTAATGTGAGGATAACTCCACTGAGGATGTAATGATGGATCTGGCTTTTCTTTGTTTTTCTGCGGCAGATGTGTGTTTTCTGACAGCTGGCTTTTTTCTCCCATTCCTTGATTTGTGTCAGGAGCTGAGACTCACCCATTTCATGGTGTAGAGACAGGACAGAACAGCCCCCACAGGCAGAGGAAGGAGTTCAGTCTGTCAAATGATGTCAGTGTTTGGAGAGGATGACTGTGTTGGTGGTGGTGGGGAGTTAGATGAGTCTGGCAGAGAGAAAGAGAAGAGTATGTGTGGGAGGGGGAGAGGGGGGGGGGGGTAACATGAGATCCCCCACGGAGATGCTAAACTCCATTACAGACTAAAAGAGACTCTTTACAAGGATGAAGAAAAACGTTCCACGTTTAATCTGTGTGCAATCTAAAAATAACCTCCCCTCTCTGTATACTGCCCACTGGGGCAGGCTTGTTAAAGAGTCTGCCTCCGAAGAGAGGGAGTCAAAGTGCTGGGGAGGACCAAACAAAAAGCAGAGAGAAGAGCGACAAGAAAACAGGGAGGGATTAAGATGGAAAATGGAGCACGAGTGGGAGGGCAGTGGCAAGAGTAGTAGCGAAAAAGGCAAAAGAGGAAGGGTGCTGGGAAAGATGTGGGGCCGACGAATCTTCGAGAGAGTGCGAAGGAGTTCGTGAAGCTTTACGGACTGCTGTGTGGATCGACACGCCAGTCGACCAGCCGGGCTCAATTCAGTGCCATTACACACCTATTTGGCCCCGAGGCTTTTGTGAGTCTTGGTGCAGCAATAAAAGCACCTAGTGCTTGGAAATGTGGAATAACAGATGAGCTTTTACAGGGCTCGGTGGCATGGCCCTTCTCTGAGAGGTTCACCACACAAGCAGTGAATCACACACCACATAGTCACCCATTCTTCAAATGCTTCACTGCTCTCCAGTCTGGACGTCTGACTCACAGCTTGCTACTGTACCAGCTAAGCCAGACACACAGCCTGATGTGTCATCCTCATCTCTGTTACTGTTACGTCTTTCTTTTTCCCCTGACCTCCAGCAAAAACGAATGGAACAGGACTGTCTTGGCTTGTTTTGAGTGGGGACTGGGATTTAGTGAATTGAGCCAAAGACTTATGAGAAACGTCTAACAAAGAGGGGAACGGGTTCTAAAAATACTAGACACTGTCTCTGGGTAGTTCAGATCCTCCCTCGGAAACTAAAACAATCTTTAGCCTTATTCACTAACATCCATCTGCCCAAGGGTAGGAGACTTCTCTAAACTGCACACGCCCATGGCTTTGTCTTTGTCTGTGAATAAGAAATCTGGCAGAGGTTCTGCCGGGTTGATTCACTGTGCTCATCACATGGTGAGGTTCAGTAGGTGCATTGGTACTCTAACCCGCGGTAATAACCTGACTCTCAGCTGGTTTGTTTTCGACATTCCAGCCTAAATGGGGGCTAGTGAAGACATATCTGCATCATCCTTACTGCAGCCTCAGGTTCATTTCTTTGTATACACACATTCATACTGTGATATCCATCAGTTACATTTTCTTCTTCTTCTGATATTCACTCAGGCAACATAAAGATTAGAGTGTCGGTTTGCCAAGTAAACAGTCACAGCGGTGGAGGTACACAGCATAACTGATAAAGGTCACTTAGGCCCTTTATCAGTTTTAGAGCAAGATCATACAGGTGTGCTGAGAGTCACATTCCTTAGCAGGGGTACTTTGTTGAAAGAGCACAGAGCTGAGTCCCTGACCAACTAGATGTAAAGTAATCACATTTAACGTTTCTACAGGGTCAAATATTTTTACACATTTCTTAAATTGTGGCACCTATTTCCACCTGCATCTTTTCACTAAGATCAGTGTCCTTAATGGTCCCTAAAGACCCACTAGCCTTAGATTAATGGCTCTCCTGTTGCCCCCGAGATTTGGGCTGTGCCAACACAAATGGCTGGCCACGCGTCGGCATGACTAATGAAGTGAGGGCAGAAGCGCAAAAGGCAGACCGAAGGACTATGACAGGGTTTCTGATCCCAACACCCTAGCCATATGGTTTATTCATCAAAGCTGCTCCTGGGTGCAGCACGAGAATTTTTTCTGCATACAGAGTTTGACACATTAATTACAGTGTTCTGTCCTTACCTCAGCTTGTGAAAATGGAATCATCTGACTGATCTGCTTAACTTCCCTCAAAAGGGGATCATTGGTAGTTGTTTATGAAGAGAGTATGAGGAAGCAGAGTGGCTGTGAGAACCTGAGTCTTGAACACGCTGGGCTTCTTGTCTTTTTCAGTCGCAGAGGAATAAAGCATTTGAGCAGATCTAGCCGTGCGGCAGCTGTCAAAATAGGGAGAAGGAGGAAAGTATAAATCATGTGAAGGAGGACAGGATTACTCCAGCTGTCATATATTGTTTAGGTACACCATGGAGAGGATCCAAATAATGTGCCCATTTCCGGCCTTATCAGCCAGATCCCACTTTGAATCAGGGAGATGGAGATGGATGAAAGAAAAAACTGTTTGATAAAGGAACAACTGTGACTGAATACATGCTGATAAAATTTCCATTACAGTCCCAGTGATTTTCTTCCATGAAGAATAATGCCACTCATATAATTTGTACTATTGGCAATGTGTTATTATCAAGAGAGTCTTTATCAAGAGACGATTTCTTAATCTTCTTCTTTAAGGTTGCTGCACTAAGCCATGTGTCAGCACCACTTTTGTTCTTTCAATATGATTAGGTGTATCCGTTAGCTATAAAGCTTACTCTATCTGTTTAGGGACTGGAGCCAATCCCAGCTGATATTGGGCGAGAGGTACGGCATGCCCTGGATATGGCATTAGTCCATCACAGGGCCAACATATAGTAACAAACAACCATTCACGCTCACATTCACACAAGGAGGCAATCAAGTGTCACCAATTAAACCTAACCGGCATGTCTTTGGACTGTGGCAGGAAGTCATAGTGCCTGGAGAAAACCCACACAGGGAGTTTGAATCCACAACCTGTTTCTGTGAGGCGACAATGCAATCAATTGCAGCACCCTGCCGCCCATTCATCCTATATACCATTTGATTGTATCACAGGAGGGATAATTGTGTTATCTTTGTCAGTTTTACATAAATATGCCAGGTTCTCCTGCTCCTGAGCCGGTGCGATATTCTCCATAAGTCATGGGTTGAGAAAAACATTCCAAAGTACACAACATTCTCTTTGGGTCGCTCTTTTGCTTGGCCCAGCTGCTCGCCTCAGACGCAGGCATGTGAAGCCAGAGAGGTTGGGCATAGTTGATGCACAGAAGCCACTTTCTCTATCCCAGCCTCCAGCACTGGTCTCCAGTGAGCCTGAGCAGCTCCGAGGGGAACAACTTGAGCCCTGCCAGGGACCTTTGGTTTGTTCCTCAGCCTCCAGTAAGCCGCTGACCTATAATAAGGCCTCCTGTTCAGCATGGCAAAGGAAATGGAGAGAGTGGAAAAGAATTTACTGTAGTCCAGGTTGACTTAGTTTGTTGATCAACCAGAGATTAGCCCTGTAAACACAGGTTTGGTTCCACTCCACTGCAATGCCTAAATAGAGCTCAATCAGCAATAGAAGTGTTGTTTCTGACGGGCTATAGTGATTCAGTCTTGGAGGGAGTTGAGTATCTTCGTGTTCCTTCTCATCTGTGCAGGTGTTGACAGTCACTTGAAAAGGGCCCTGCAGTGGACTGCCCTTCTCACTGAATCAGTGGCAGTGTTGTACATTGGTCAGCCCCTGCAGTGATCCTGCTGAATCAGTGGTTGTCTCAGTAGCGCTGTCCTATCCAGCATGGATTAGATCAATACTAGTGTTGTGTGGTGTTGGGACAGCAGGGACTGGATCAGTACTGGTTCTGTTCTAGCCACCATGGGTCAGTGCTACACTCTCTCTGTGCCTGAGCGGTGGCTGTATGAATGGCTTCTTGCAGTGGCCGTACAGAGCGTCATTCTTCTCACCTTCATCTGAGGCTGACATCCGAGGGGGAAGCCCAGGGAGCCGGCAGACTGAATGTTTTTTTATCCCCCTGGTAGGAATGGACGTATCAGGTGCTGTTTTAATGCATTTAAAGTAGAAAAACAAGGCAGAGTCCAGTGACCAAGGGTAGACACGACAAGGACAGTAGTGAAAACAGACTGTGGCTCAGGCCCTCCCTTTTCAATATGCAAGAGCAAAAGCGAAAACATCCAGTCCAGTGACAGACTCATTATTAATGCTCTGGGTGTGTTTGTCTTGAGAGCTATTTGCCCACTCTGCCATTTCCCCAAGAATCTTAATACCCCTGCCCCCTTGGCCCTCATTGGGTCCCTGCATAAATAGTCCATCTCGGTGGGAGTCCACCATCCCCAACCCCCTGTCCACCTCACTGTTGCCAGGTCTAGATGGGACAAAGTGAGCATTCCAGGAATAGCAACACAACTCTAACACCCAAACCCACCTGCTCCCCTCCCACTCAGACAGGAATATTTTTTTTACCCTGCACCCATTCTCCTCTGTACCTTTAACTGTTGCTACTTTTAATCAGAGATCCTGCTATGTTGCTGTTAAGAGGATCCCTCATTGTGCCAGTATTGCTTGTTTACACTGAACCAAACAAAGCCAGCATATGTCGCTCCAGTGTATGGTTATTTTTTTCTTACGAGCATTCTGGAATCAGAGGCGTGACATATAACACAGTAGCATCGGCGTCTGCCCCTTCAAATGCCTGCTCTACCCTTTACATAAACGCTGATTCTGTCTGATCCTGTCTCTTTGCTGCCAGCATAATTGCGGAAGAATAATGCCCCTCAGATCTGTATCTGTATTTTTTATACAGAGCTGCAAAATAATAGCAAACTTTGAACAAGCTGTGTAAAAGGGGTTGTAACTGTGGGGGCTCCTATGCAGTGACAGTTTTTTCACAGGAAGCTATAAGAATCATTAAGCCCATGAAACAACTATTTAACTTTTGCTTCGTTCAAACATGTCCTTTAATCTATGACCCTTGCTTCTGTCTTTCCCTTGTTATGTAACATGACCAATTGCCAGTGCCTCTGTCAGACAGACAGACAGACAGACAGACAGACAGACATCATACAAATTCTTGGAAGCCGCTTGTTTCACCTTCCCAGTCAGGGAGCTGCACTGACATCCATCTGTCAATCACCACTGCAAAGGGGGAATGAGTGGCCAGTTGATCTCAATTTCTTTGGGAGGGGAATACTTGTTAATTTCAAAATAAAGCTATCCTGAGGTTGGTGGAGGAAAAGCAGGGAGGAGCCATGGGGAGAGGATGAATAAGGTCCTGTGCTCAGCCCCTGGGTGGACTGAACCCCTCTGTTTGCGCTTTTTTCGGCCTTGGCACACAGGGATGCCTGTGAGGAATGGGTCGGAAGCAGGAAGTGGTCGTGTAAGGCGATCTGCAGATGCTGCACAGAGCCCCTTTTCAACAGCGGACCCCTTGGTCCCGTTCTGCACAGCGACACATCAGGTAGTCCTCCTGCAGCAGCCACAGCAAGACACATGCTACGCACACATGGGATCACCAGGCAGAGAGAGAAGGAGAGATGAGAGTAAAAGATAGGAAGGGGGGCAGAAAGAAGGGGAACTTAAACTGAGATTAATGCAGTAAGAGGATAAGGTGCGCAGGAACATTAAAGTGTGGGCCTCTGCTCACTGATCAGTTAGTAAAAAAAAATGTGTTAAAGCACTGCAGGACGATGGTCCTAATGTTGATCTGTCTAAATCCTCTGCCTCTACTTTACTGAAATTAGAGATGGAACATCAAGCTACAGGTGCAAAGCAGGTTCATTTCCCCATCGGGGAACCTGTCGAACTCTTTCTATCCCGTGCAGAATAGCTGCTGTATCCCATCCTGGATCTGAAGTAGATTGGCATTCACCAGGTGGAGCTCCGGGAGCTGGAATCTGTCTCCTCTCTGTTTGACTTCCTTTCCTCTTCCTCGTATTTGCCCTCCCTCCCTCTCTCCCCCCATTGTGCCTTTTGGATTTCCCAGGTGAATAATGGTTGTAGGTGAATTGCTGAACTCGGTTATATCTGATTTCAGATCCTGTAGCTGCCCGAGGTCACCACCTCCCCCTGCTCGGTATTTATAGATAGTTTTTGCAGCTGCAAATAAAAAGGGCCTTTTTCACAAAGGTGGCCCATTGACAAAACACTGAGCAGGAATGCAAAGCACTCCAACTAGTCCATCACTCCCCCTTCATTTGGCTTTAATTGTCTCGGCTATTCTCAAACCATTAGCATAAAGTGGTTTTGAGCAGGATGCATACCACCTTGTCTCCCGCAGTACTAAATAAACAAACAGTAAAAGGATAAAGATTGAATCCTGCTGAAATGCCACTGAACGACAGCCCAACTGAGCTTTACATGCTATGAATGAGGCTTTTGTTTGAACAGGACTCATTGTTATTGTTTCCAAGCACTACTTTAGGTGCAACTCAAGCTGCTGAAGTGGACCAAAGTGTCGAAACCCCAAAACAGAAACAATTATTCACGTTGTTGTGTGTGAGTGCCCGTGTACGCCAATGTTGGAATGTCTGCTGTAGTTTGACAGTGCTGTAGACTGTATTGCTGAAACCGAGTTTTGCGATTGCTGTTATTATAACATAGATTAAAGTGTGATGAAATGATCTGGTCAAATCTATGTCTCTGGCAGATCGTTTAGCTCCAGTGAGCCTTTGAAGGTCTGCCCGGGCCAGGGAAAGAGAACCAAGAAACGGCAGAGGGGAACATAGACACAGACAGACAGAATCCAGTCCACTGTCCCACCATAACGCTAATAAAACCAAACAGAAGGAAAGCACGCTTCACTTCCACCAAAGTCCTGCTGTTATGAGACTATGTATATTTTTGAATACCATGTCACAGACTACTTAGGAAAGCCTGAGTCGTAATTAGGTCATTTGGACGTTTCCTTTGACTATTTAAAGGGAGGCAGGCAGGATGAATTTGGAAAATACTGGTACTGACTCACGCACACTGTGCCTGGAATTCCCTCTTTACCATTGGCCAGGGGACTACTGATTTTGGCCTTGATGCAAATTGGACTGAAGAATAAAAAAGGGAGAGAAAAATATTACTCAATGTTTTTCTTCTTTGCTACCCTTTCCACGCGTCCCTCACCGCACATACTAGAATTGTGCTGGAGAAAGAAACTACTCAGGTCTGCGCCTTAACACTTTACTCCAAATCGCCTCAGCTCACGATCTTATTCTTTGAGTTAGCCGTGTTGGTTCTAGCATTAAACCATGACTGTCAATCATGCATGTGCCTCACTTGCATTCATCCTAAATCTTCTACAAATATTTTTGTGTTTCCTCCCAGCACCAACCCCCACCTGCCCCTCAGTTCCTGTGACATAATGCAAAACTGAGGAGATTTGTTTTCATGTGCTCTTGGGTTGGAGATACAAAGTATGAAGAAAGACAAAATAAAGATGGAATGAAGGAAAGATGTAAACAGGCAGGATGATGCATCTGTTTTGGGGTTTCAAACAGACAAACTAAAGAAGGTGGAAGTTCACTGATGATGGTTTTTAACCCTATTCTTTTTTTCTTTCCCGCCCTGCTGGTTTTTTCTCTCAGCTTACGTCACATATTAAGTTCACAGGAAATTAATCGCTTCCTGATTGCGTCCACCCTTTGATTTAAATGTTTGTGTGCCAGTCTGTGACCCCAGTGAGACAACATTAAATTTGACTGAAACACTTTGATTCATCTGCCGGAGCTCAGAAAAGTAACATTATACCCACTCAATATAAACTCACCACCAAACTGTATGCCAGTCACACAATGTATACTGAAATTATACATAAAAGCACTTGTGGGCTTGCACAGAGATCCACATATATATACAATTACATCCAATTGAGTGTGCAAATGTTCTCTCTCACGCTCATTCACCTCATTCCTGTAAAAGCTGAAATGCTCTCCTTCTCTCCTTATTGCAAACATGACCTTAGACCAAAGGTTCATTCACAAATAGAGCTTTTGTGTATCCTCCGACTTTGTAGTTTCACAGGAAAACTGTATTTCATGAGAATTAACTTGTTTCAGTTGGCATTAATATGAGGTGCATTTATGCAGCTGAATTCCCCCAAGTATTTAAGGAAAACTCCTTTCACAGTCACTTGTTGGAACTTGACTGTCTGTCCTTTTGTGTTATATACAAAGTAACTGCCCACTAAGTCTTACAAGCAAAGGTCTTACCTGAAGGGGAAAGGTCACGAATGTGGCCTGGAGGTACATTTAGACCCAACAGACCTGATATTCTTTGATGGATTTCTGCCGCTCCCAACTGAGTCACGCTTCAATGTAATTCTTCCCCCCTCCCAGAGGAAAAGAGCCAGTCGCTCTCTATTGTATTTGTCACGAAAAAGATTCAGCACAAGGTGATGGTGTTGAAGCTCATCAGCCCTTAAGCACTCTCACGCACATCTGAGTGCATGAGAAATAAACTTTTACTATTTGTATCTTCTTTTTTTAATGCAAATTCTTCACATTTTTGATGCTTGTGTGCGTTTAGTTTTTGGAAGAGTGAAGGAATACCTGACTGCACTTAAACTTCACCCTTACTCTGAAGCACCAGCCACCTTTCAACATTATTGAGCTTTTCTGACACTGCACCCTTAGTTTTCGCTGTACAAACAGGAGCATGTGTATTGCATCTGTGTTGCCGAATAAGTCTTTTGCCATTCATGCATTACGTTAGCTGATAAAGAGCATCTTTCAAAATGTGGGGATGGAGACACGAGGACACAGTAATCTCCAACCCGTTCTGCACGTGCATGCTCGTCTGATGTGAGTTTGTTCATTGATTTATGAGAGGGAGGGTGACGGGTCAGTAAGAAAAGGCTGAGTCCCCTGAGGCCACTGACACTCAGGTTGTACTTGCTGCTGCAGGCCCAGTCTCATCTCTGGACTTTCACCTAAATGTTAGTGGGCCCGAAATCCTGTCACTGCCACTGGCTTCCTTGTGGTAGAGGAGATGTAAATGTTAAAGGAACAAAACAGGCAGTTCCTACAAAACAAAAAAAGGCTAGCTTCCTCTGTCATATGTTCCTAAATTAGCTTGTTAACTAATGCTCATAGGAACTAATGATTTGACTGGAAAACTGGGTAATTACAAAAATGTATTCATATAAAATAAATCAAAGATAAATATCTTTTTAGCTGCATGCTATAATGCGTGTGGGGGCGCGACAAGACTCCATCTGCTTGTGGATTTGACCATTTGTTTATAATAGAAAATAAATATTGATTGAGACATCAAGAGAATCTTGCAAAGTATTTTCACATCTGCAGATGAACATTAAACTTTGTCTAGATTTTGTTTTCAAGGACGTACTTAAGGTTTTCACCCTTTTGAATGATGTAAATGCCTTGCACAGCTGCATGCTGCTATGTCAATGGTTAGAATGGAAAGGTTGTCATTTTTTGCTGGATCAGTTCTCTTGAGCAATCTTAAGCAAAGTTACAACTAAAAATGTATGAATTCCTCAAAGTGTGTGGTATAAAATGTTAATGTCAAGGCTGCCGTATTTCATCCTACACCTTTTCTTTATGTGTGTGGGGGGTCCATCCACCACACCCACCACAGTAAGTAGTACAGTAAAGTAATTCAGATTACAGGACATAAGGGTTCACCTTACCTTGAACATATTGAAATCGCTGAAGGTAGCTTTAGTTATCTTTTTAATTTGGGATTGTCTTAGTGTGGGCTATAACATAAACTGTGTCTTGGTTAAATTAAAATGTATTAAAATAAATGTAGCCTCAAAGGTGTGGTCCAACTCACTGGCTGAGACTGTGGTTATAAGACTGCCATTGGCCAGATGTCTCATGCAGCAGTCTCATCCCCTCCAGCTTCTGGCCTGTTACCATTGTATTAACAACAACCTCTGAACTGTCATACACTCGCTGGAAAATGACAGTTTCTGATGAAAAAAAATGTAATTCACGCAACCAGAGTCGACATCCATCTTTCACTGGGTTTTTTGGGAGGTGTTTTTCTTTGTGCGCGAATCAGACATTTTAATAACAATCATCGCCTCCCCACGTGCCAATGTTCCGCCAAAACAATTATTTTGTTGGGGCTCTGTCGCAGCATCCTGGGCTTAGTGCCGCCCAGGAATATTGTGATTTGGGTGCAGCCAGACTATTCTCCAGCACTGTGTCAGCACTGGAGAATAGTCTGGCTATGTGAGACTACCCCAGATGTGACTGCAATAATTAAGTCTGAGGTTACGGAGGACCATCATTAATGAATCCTTGTCCCATTCCATCTCAAAGGTTTTTTTTGCTGAAAGTTGAGAAGCAACCAAATACTTTGCGCCAGGCAGAACAAGGGACAAGCAAATATTGATACACTGAAAAAAGGGAATTTAGGCAGAATAAAACGATAAAGAAGGTTTTTGTCCATTAAGAAAAAGATTATCGTACTTATCGGTGGGAGTCAGGAAATTTAGATTGCCCATTCACTAATATCCTGTTCTACTCAGTCATGTTTTACAGTATATCCCATGCTACCTAGTTTTGCAGAACCACACAATTAATATTATATTGTGAATTTATGTCAAAAGGAAGAAGAAAAAAGAATCTTTAAATGCTCTAAAAACAAAGATTCCATCATGTTTGCGGAATGTGGTGGTTTGCAATATGGAAACAGTTTGAATCCAGAATCCAGAAAGTGGTTAGGAAAAAAATAAATAAAAGAAAGAAAAATGTCTAAGAAAGAGGAAAAACTTAGGAGGGGGTAAGGGGATCCTCTGGAATTACACACCAAAACCCCCTCAGACACACGCATACATGCATGCACACAGACACACATTGAGACGCGCAGACACTGACACACACTACAAACACACACTTCTTTCCTTTTCCCAACTGCTCAGCTAACCACGTCGGGTTAAGGGTGGGGTTAGGGTTGGCGGAGGTAGGGAGGCACGAGTACTGTAAAACAGGCCTCCTTCAGTTCTGTGCTCGCTGTTTCATTTGAAGTCCGACATTGGTTTCTCTGGCATCCTCCTAATATTCTGACGGTTTCTGACAAATCCTCACCGGAGTGAATACGACGGAAGACTCGTTGATTATTCTCTGTAAATTGAAAACGAAGTCAGTAAACTACCGGTAGACAACTGGTTTTCACACGTACACATCCAGAGCCTTCTGAGTTAATAACAGTGTTGTGGTGTAGTGGTGAAAGCATGCGGAGTTCTCTTCACTGACGTATCTCTCCTCCTGCTCCTGCCTTTGAATGGACATATGCGCAAAGATCTTAAAGGCAAATTGCTTGCATAATGGTTGTTTCCAAAAATACAGAGGAGTAGGCTGGCGTGCTGACCAAGGTTTTGGCGGTGCGCCCCTGCAACCGAGCCAGCTGTTCTCACTGCTCCTTCCCTTCACTGGACCAGTCATGCTGGGAGAGGTGTGATGAGAGCAGTCAGACAGCTTTTATTCTGCCACCTGATCCTCCCCCCTGCATCTCTCCGATTACACGGCCTACTGGGCTGCGCAGCAACTTCCTGACGCTCATCGCTCTCCTCGCCTCTCCTCTCCTCTCAACCAACCCTCATCTTCCTCTGTCCTCTCTCTCAGTGGTCTTTGAGAGTATGTGTGGTGATATGTCAGCGAGTGAGCATATGGAAAAGCTGAACGTGTTAGAAAAACCCTGCCAATGCCAGTTATTGATTTATATATTACAAAGGGAGCCACTGTTGACGAAAGTGGATTTGTCAGCCTCCTGCTGCCCTTCTCTTGGCTCTTACACTGCTTTGCATATCTGGAGAGTTTTGTGTGGTATCTTACGCAGATGTTGAATTCCTGCACAGTTAAGCTCGCCTATCTTGGTTGCAGCGGTCTGTTTTTACCATTTCTTTCGGCGCTCTCCTGTTACAGAACATACTGAATAGCTCAAAAGAAAGAGACGCTCGAGGCCTGTAGTCTTTAACGTTAACTGACTTTGAGAGATATGGAGCTTATTGGGGGCTTTGGGCTCACGGAAAATAGAAAATGTAAAATCAATTATGAGCTTAAGTCACTGATGTGATGAGTCGACAGAGATTTTCACAGTGCTACCAGCATATTTTCACTCAAGCCAACACCACATACATCCTTCACCAAAATGACAGGAAAAAGAGTTTCAGGAAATTGAGTTTTCACTCAGGCACCTTTTACCCAGTCCCACGTCTCAGAGGGAAACCAATTACATGCCCCATGTAGAAGTAAGGGGGGGGAAGCCAGTTTCTATAGTTTTGTTCTAGCTATGTACTCTTACATACACACACACACACACACACACACAAACACAGATGCACCTATACCACAAACTCATCAGTCCTTCAACACTCAGCAGTCTCAAGCATCAGGGTGGTGTTGTGGTGAAGCCATATGGGGTGCCACTGCATGAGAAACTTGGTGATTTGACGGGAGGCCCAAGGAACACACACACACACACACACACACACACACACGCACGTACACAAAGCCTTAATTGACTTGTAAAACTCCACTAAAACACTTTTATGGAACAAATTTTAGGCCGGTTGCACAGAATTTGATATCAACTTCTGCCAAGCGTACAATTCTGTCACCAACACACTGTATTTACGCACAGTCCAAGAACAATTTATACTTCTCAAGATAAAACTGTATGAGCTTGAACCAAAGACGCCACCAGACTGGCAGACGGATATGTGTAAAGTCTGTGTGTGAAGTAATTTTGGCTTGTGTGGAGGAGATTGCAAGGAAAGAGTTACTGAGCTGCACGGAGCTCTAAGGGAAGTCGGCAAAGGCATTTGTTACGAAAGAAATGAACCCTTACTCTTTGTAAACTGACAGCTCAGGCTTGGTGCTACTTCTGTAAGGCCCCAGTGATCCTCATGCTGCTCTTTATTTGCTTGGGGCATTCATCCCCAGCCACAAACTTCACAGGCCGGTCTGAGCAAATACAATTGGGGCTATGATGTATGATGGTGACTGCTGACTCCGTGAACTGAATCAAGCGTTGCCTGGTGGAGATATTGGCAGGGCCATTCATATCGGTTTCCCTCACCGCTGGAAGAGATGGCTGCAGACACTCCGGCTTTCAGATTCTGTGGAGCTGTAGAGGGGATGTGATTTTTCACAACCAGGCCTAAACCCAGGCCAGGTCTCATCCTCAAGACTCCCTCCCAACCTGCTAAATGCCTCTAGGATGTTTACCAGAGGATGAGACAAGAAAAAGACGTGGCAGAGAGGGATTCCTCTGGGTTAGAGGAGGGTCATACCTCGATATTTCATTATTTTGTCAGGTGGTATCTGTAGATGTTAACGTAGCGCTCAAGACCCAACGCTGTAGGCCATGTCATCTTATCTGGTTTGTGCATCCCCCTTCCCTCCTTGCTGTGACTCTGAGGGCATTCATAAACCGAATAAATGTTCCTCTTGGGGCCTCATGTCTGCATGTCTGGACCCTCCTAACAAAACCAAAACTGTCTGAAATGTGTCTTGCTCAAGGACACTTCATCAGGTGGATGGTTGCCAAATCTGAGGCTTCAACCCAAGCCCTCTCTCCGGTATTGATAATAGGCAGGCGGAACAGACAAGGGGGTGGCGTCGAAGTTTGGTTACCATGCCTAGAAATTACATTTTGGTGCTAAATCCAAGTTTCATCTGGTCTGACCTCAAAAGCAGCAGAATCAGTCGAGGGCCAAAGTAAACTGGGAGCTGAGAAGTGGCGTCTGGGATGCCTGAGGAAAGGCAACAAACGTCAGTGTGCCCGTAGTTCTCACTGTCTAATGGCTGACTGACTAATCCCTGATATTCCTCCATGATCTAAACCTGCAGCACTGTGTAGCAATAGAACACTGTGGCATTGTGTCCCTGCTCTTAAGGAGTCTGTGATTCATTTACTGGCAGTGCTTTTTTGGATCCATGCACTGTATTTTTCTCATCCCCAGTAATGCTGTGAGCTTCATCATTTCAAAATCATACGGGTTTCTTGTCATTGTTTGTGTGATTTTGACAGTGATCTCCCTGTTGTACAGCAGGGACACTCCCCCAACACTCAGATTAAACTGTATTTATTCTCCTGGAATAGCCATTGTTGTCAGGGATTTTAAGTACTATCTCCAATACTCTGAGTATGAGTTTGGCAGTATTTTTTGAAATTCCCTATTGATCGCGCAGAGTCCTCTTTGTAATGATGCAATAGTGCTCCCTGCTGGCAGAAACTAGGAATATAGTAATGGTTCTTAATCTTTCACATGGAAGTGGATGCTTGAATTCTTTATAACTGGGCTCATTGCTTCTTATAACGTTGATTCATGTAGATATTTCTCACATTTCTATCTTTCTAACTAATACCTGGACTGAATTAATGTTTCTTTAGAAGATACATTATTCATTCTTGAAATTAATTATTTGTTTGCATGTTGGATTAGTATTGCCAGACTTTATCTGGAGAATAACACAAATAAAAACTTGTCATCTGAACCTCTCTGCTCTCTTTTCTTTCCAGGTGTGCTCTGTTCTGGTGCCAGATCGGTGATGCACAATGAGGGGGAAGAGATGAGCCTGCAGCCAGCAGTCCTGTCCCTGCAGTTCCTGCCCCTGGACATTTACTGATTCATACAACCCAGAGGACGATGCCCCTGTCTCCCAGATAGCACTTCTGAGGACCAGGCCTTCACCGCACGCATTGTGCATCATGGCAGGAGAGACTCAGCGAATGCACGCTGTCAAAGAGCTGGACGCTGAGTCCAAACTGCAGGATGAGGGGACAGCACTGGAACAGCAGAGTGACAAAACCACAAAGGAGTCCTCAGAGCACTTTTCAACCACAGGCACTGAAGCCAGAGCCAACAGCAGAGGGGCCAAAGTTGAAAAAGTAGAGAAGAAAAGGGACTGTCCTCAGCAGCGTGAGGCTGTCATACGGCCACAGCAAGCAGGGAAAATTGACTTCAGATCACTGCAGAACAGACCAAAATTTGCCACTGACAGGACTTGGTCCAGTGGCAAAGGCAGCCCCCAGTCCCCGAACGGAAAGGGCCGCAGCCGAGAGAAGGGGAAGCGGTCGGGAAAGGCAGAGCGTGGCAACCCGCAACAGCTGTACAGACTTAGCATTACAAATCCACGCTCCAACAACCCCATTGGCATTGCCTACCCACAGCAGAAGGTAACGCCACCCAAGAAGTTGGAGACCAGTCGTGGCCCACTCTTGGGCAGCTACAGATTCCACGTCCCCAGTATCCCGGAGAGAGAGGCCGAACTACAGCAAGAAGAGCTCAACTATAGCCGCTGCTTCCAGGAGGCCTCCTCTAACCTTGCCACCCCAAGCTATACCTCACAGGCACTGGTTTCCTCAAGTGCAACATCATCCCACCCACATCAGCCTCTGTCACAGCAGCAGCAGCAGCAGCAGCAGCAGCAGCAGCCTGCCTCAATGGAGAACAGCAGCACACAGCCGGGCAGCCAGCTGATGTTGACCGACTTTCAGCTGAGTGGCTCTGGTGCATGGCAATCTCCTGAAAGGATTTTTAATGGTGCTAACTATGGGATTTCGTCACAGAAGTCCTCCTCCCTTACAGAAGCCAGTAAGGCAAGTGCCTTTGTATCTGGTCCTTTTCAATATGGATATAATTTTCTGGAGGAATCGACCTCTGACTCTTTTTCCTGTGAACAGAACACGCAATCACAAGACTTTACAGACTCCTCCATAGGGACAGTTCACGTGACTCACAACTCATTTTCCTTTGCACCCGGAGACGGACAAAACATGGCTCAAAACAGCACTCAGTTCAGTAATGAGCAGCAATCTGAGGACGGAAGCTCTTATTCTCACTCTCCACAGTCACAGTACATTCAAGGGGTAGCATCCTCCATCCAGTGTCCTAGGAGTCTGAGTGAGGACTCAGCCAGCAGTGACAGCTCTGGCTCCGGCTCGCAGCAGACGGAGCAGGGGAAGACTTCCCTGTCTGAGAGCACAGACACTAACGGACAGGCAGACAGTCGGGATGCAGCAATCACCTCGGGGAATAAGAAGAACTGCCACCCTAAAGACACGGCTGCCAACCAGAGGACATTCATACAAGGAAGTGTGCACCATGCAAGAAATACTTCACAAGGTCCAGGCTCCCACATGCACTTTTCCAGCAAAACATTTAACAGCCCCTCAGTCAATAACATTCACAAAGGCTCACTGCCTTTTGATAAAAACCTTAATAATAAGGTTCTTAATAGGTTGCCACACTCCTGGGAAGGACCTAGTAAGACATATTCACCAGCTGATCAAAACACAATTCAGTATTCTGACATGAATGATAAATTTCACTTTCAGGAGCAGCCAGCACTTGACCAAAGGCCAAATTCATCTAAAAATAGCAGAATATCCTGGCAGCAGATTCAAAACCAAAACAGAGTCGAGTTATCGAGGCAAATAAGCAATCAAAAATCGGCCTACATTGTTTCCCCCTCTGACTGGCAGGATGACAGTAAATCACATAAACACAGCTCACTGAAAAACCCAAGCTCATTTCAGAACAGCAGAACTAGTGATGGGTTTTCAAACCAAAGACAGGAGACTGTAAAACACAGTAGTAACACAGTCTCAACTTTTAAAGTAGAGATGAACCACACACAAGTATGTGAGTCAAAAAATAAGGCTGTTTACTTTGGACACAACCAGTCTCTTCCAGTTGCATCAAGAAACTACAGCTATCCACCATTACAGGTCCCACCTATGGGACTTATGATGGTGTCACCTTATGAATCCCCTTTGCCCTCCCCAGTTCATAACCATGCGTCCAGTAGTACCTGCTCTTCCCTCTCCCCAGCATCCACCAGCCCTGTCAACATCAGTTCAGAGGACAGTCAAATGTCAAAGTCAGCACCTCCGCACACATTCTACCACCAGCCCCAAGCCAAAACTCAGCACCAGTTTCATTCTGATGCTTCACGAAACCTTGCGTATGCACCAGACAGATTAAAAGATGACATGATGAGCTACCTGCAAAACAGCACACATCCAAAGACAACAATGGATGGAAACAAAGGTTACATGGACAGTTTCGGTGTGGAGCATCACCAGCCTCCGCCACCATACTCTGCACATCAGCTGTTACCCATCTCATTAGCCACAGCAAATCTTGACCAGTTAGACGTGCTTCTTACATGCAAGCAGTGTGATCAGAATTTCAATAACCTGGCTTCATTTCTGGGCCATAAGCAATACTGTGCTCAACACACATTTGCACAAAATGACCTCAAAGATATTTCAAAGATGGAGGACAGCAGGAAGTTCAATGCAGAACCATCAAAAGCAGTGCCATCTGTGTCAAATGTTTCAATGGCCAGGTGCCCATCTGAACTTCACCTTACCCTGTTGGGGCTCAATAAAAATGGAGAGCTGATATCTGACAGTGAAACAAAAGGAGACAGTAAGGATGATCCCATGAAACTCAACTTGTTCTCTGGTCCTAGTAATATCCCTGTCACTCTCCCTGAGTTGGAAATGGAGGACGCCAAATTAGACAGCCTAATCACAGAAGCCTTGAATGGACTGAGCTATCAGTCAGACAATGTAGAGATAGACAGCAGCTTCATCGATGCATTTGCTGATGATGACCTCACCACTGTCAAAGCACCAAACAAACAATGTCCGAAAACCAAAGAATCCCTGGTGTTTGAGAGCAAAAGTAAACAAGCAACAGGTGATGGACGGCCTTCCCCACAGGGAAAGTATTTTTATGACTCTGATGTTGAGAGCCCTGAGACCGGCAAACAGTACGCAGAAAGCAAACTTGAGAAAATATCTCTGAATTTGGAACAGGATGAGAAGATTAACATAAAAAAAGAAGTCTCTCAGAAAAACTCAAGAATTGCCTCAAGGGAGAAGACAAAGGAACAAGACAGCAAAGTGAAAGAGGCAGAAAAACTATGCAAGAGTGAGGATGAAAACCCAAGCACACAAAGGTTTCTCTTATCCAGCAAGATGACTGAATGGTGTGGTGGTAAAAGCTTTCAGGACAGCTCTGCACTTCGAGGGTCAACACCCTCAAAGGTCTCTACATCCCCAACCTCAAGAACTGCAATGAAAGAGAGCAAGAGGAAAAGCTCTGGAGGGGGCACCTGGAGCAAAGAACTTATTCACAAAATAGTTCAGCAGAAAAATAAGCTCCATAAGCTTCATGTTAAAGGTACCGGTACCAAAAACCTCCAGTTTTCCTTGGTGATGGAGAGACTGACTCCCACTGTACAGAACCCTGCATTTGGAGAATACGACTATGTCTCAGACTCTGATGATGAATGCGAGCCTCTAAAGATAGCAAGCCAAGGCCGGCTGAATCAAAGCAGTCGTTGTAAATACACATACACCAAAGAGTGCAAATGGAGAGCACGAAGCGAGAGGGACCAGGCAGCGTGGCGACACGAGTCCAAGGAGTGTTTTGAGGTGAAAAAAAGTGAGGAATTGTCCCTCTCGCCTGAGACACATGGTTCTCACCAGAGACTTAGGAGGAGGGGTAGCAGGTCATCCACAAGCAGTGAACTCAGCACATCTGTGAGTTTTTCAAGTGATAGTATCAATAGCCCCAAAAGCACTGATCGCACCGACTCAGACTGTGAGAAGAAGACAGACATCAAAAAGAAAGAGTCTTCAGAGCTGAAAACCTATGAACGGTCCTCCCCACAGAAGCTATGTAAAGATTCCAGCACACTAGCACTGACATTCACTAAATCTGTCAGGAAGTCTAATACTGACAAAGTCATTCTTTCTGACATCAAAGACGGTCCACAGGATCCAAAGAAGGACCAATCGAATCCAGACGTTGGTAATCCGGTGTCATCCTCGCAAAAAGCAAAAGACACAACGAAAAACTTTGAAAAAAGCAGAAACTCTCATACAAAATCAAGAGAGAAGCCGGTGTCTCACAGAAAAGAAACCGGGCCAACGATCGGTCCAGACACAAGCGCCCTACAGAGAGCTGACAATATGTGCCCCAAAGAAGAACCACCACAGAGTAGCAGCACAGATAACAAGCAACTACAGTTTGAGTCACACTCTCCCACCATCAGCAAAGAAACTGATTTCAATATTGACACAAACACAGAGGGCGATGGCAAAGAGGGGCCCGAAGACACGGCACCAGAGCTATCAGACACTAGCACATTTGAAAAACAGAGTGTCGGTGTCTGCATGGTGAAAGAGGCTATTCCTTTAGCGAATGACCTAGACACACACAAGCCTGTTTCTCTTTGCACCTCATTGTTGGATGAGGTGTGCCTATCTCCGACTGAAGGCCAGGGCCCATTGATACAAAAAGATGCACTCCATCTCATGCCCTATCCTCTGGATCAGGAACAGGGGCTCATGAAATCCCCACTCTCATTTGACACCTCGTCAATGTTCGGGGACCTCACAGGATTCGACAGTGGCCTTTACTCCGATATGCCAATTCAGAAAGAGGGTTTCCATTCAATGGAGAACACAACTGACAAAAAGGAAGAATTTGTGTCGTCCTTCTCTCCCTTTCTGGAACATAGAGAGTGGAACATTATAGTTAGCCCGGTGCTACCAGATGAGATATCTCAGTACAAAGACAACTCTGAGAAATCAAATGAAAAGAAACCAGATTACAATCATGTCCCTTTGTCTCTGCCAGAAAAAATAATCGACTACGGCACAAATCTCAACAGCTGTGCATCAGAGGATGAGCTGGAGATAAAGAGAATAGTGAATGAGCTTGAAAACCAGCTGCAGACAACTAAGTTGGAAAGCCCACCGTTACTAGATCAGGATGTTCCCAAGCAGCTGCAAATGAGCAAATTTTCACCTTTACGACTGGGTGATGAGTCAGAGAGTGAAGGCACTGGCCTGGATATGAGGTGCCCTGTGCAAACAATAGATGCGCCGGTGTCCAGAATGCCCTCAGAGCCTTTCACGGAACCAGGACTCCCCTGGTCCAGTCCATTCTCGTTTGAACTGATGGGGGGACACCACTGTCCCCATAGTCCACATCACAATGAACCGAGGGCACTCGACCCTTTTACTGGGAAAGACAATGATGCACAAAATATGATCGCCACAGCCTCACATATTGAAAGCTCCGAGCTCCACCATGACCAAAAGTCAGGGGAGAGAAGTACTGAAAAAGGGACTCATTTAGAAACAAAGGAAGATATTTTAGAACAGAAGAGATACACAGAAAACCTCATGAAAAGCCTGGAGGTGATTTCCGACTCTATATTCAAAAAAGAACCCATTATATCGGAACACAAGGAGCTGAATGTCACCTTTCTCACCAGTCAACAACATCAAGGAATTAAATGTCAGGAAGCTGATGCATTCAAGAGAGGAGATCACAGTGAAAAGGAAGCAATTACTGAGAAGGAGAATATATTATCGCCTCCAAATATCAATGAGCAGAAGGGTGATATTGAATTCATTCTGAATGAGTCACAGTCGTCTCTCTCCAACAGCACTGACCCCACAGGCGATGGAAACCAGCCAATTGCATCTCAGCCAAGTGACGCCTCGGAAAACGATGATAGTGATGGTGAGACTAAAGTCACATCAGAGGAGGAAATCACTGAGGAGTCTGCCCACTGCTCAAGTGTGGGGACACACAACCCTCATGCAGACTCCTGTTGGAACAGAAATGCGGACAAAAATTCAAATCAGTCATTTGAAAACAATAGTGATGGCCAAGAGTATCTGACTACGGTTGGCAACGAGGGAGCAGAGGCAGTGAAGGGAATCATTGATCAATCTGGCAGCCGTCCTTCGTCACCAGCTCCACCTGACCCCAGTCTGAACATTGGCAAGAAAATGGCAGATGTGATGAAAACAGCTCTGCAAGAACAGTCCACTGATAATCATGATGATCCCGGAGAATTTAATTCATCATATGCCGGTGAATTGGAAGTGGAGCATTCAGAAGATTTGATCGAGGCAGTGGAAACAACAAAAAAAGATCATTTGATTGGACTTTCTCCCTCCAGAACGTGTAGCCCTGCTCAGATGTGCGGTGGAAGTCCAGCAACTGATTTGTCAGCCGAGAGAGACACCACAGAAAATATCTGCAGTCCGACAGTAGTGGAGACCAATACAGAGAGTCCTACTCACTGCTCAGCCTTCCAAGTCACCCAATCCATAGAGGCACAACACAACCTGTTGATTCTTTCGCAGTCTGACGGCCACGTTGACGGTGATTCCTGCGAAGTTACTCAATTTAATGACCCTCTGAAACCTGCAGCAGGTCTTGCCTTTGACATCACTGAGAAACAAGAAGAGATTTTACATGTTCAGGACATCAAAGAACATCTTCCCATCAATTTCATGGCAAGTCACCAAAACTCACCATACACAGAGGAGGCGGAAGAAAGTCATTGCCTTTTTCTAAACACTGCCCCATCAAACAGTCCTCTTTTACCAACCTCTATTCAAACACCCGTGCAGAAACTGGAGCTAGAAGACAATTCAGGTCAGTCAAAATTTAAATGCAATAATGAGTCTGTTGATGAAGGCTCAGGGGAAAATGTGAACTCACCCTTGAACAGGGATGATAACCAAAGTGTCAGAGAGGCTCTACACAGCGATGAACCACTGGGCAGAACAACTGAGATGCAGTATTCGTTGATAAGCCCACCTCACCTGGACTTGGGAATCACAGAGTGTAAAATCTCCAGCTCTGAAACCACCAGTCCCTCTCCACTTCCTGTGACCAGCACAGCAGAACCACCAGAGGTGGAGAGAGACAGAGATCCAATGTATGATTTCAAGCTCAGCCCTCTCAACTACACCAGCATCTCAGACGAACCGCCACATCTGAAACAGTACGACTACATACCAATTTCACCGGCCAGTAAACCCGAAGACAATGTGGACATGAAGCAGAGTCCAAGAGATGACGGTGAACCATGTGACCTGAGCATAATCCCTGCACTGATTTTTAACAAAATTGACACAAAACTGAACACAGACACTACGGCTAAAATGAATGCATCAGACGAACCACTGGTCCTTCAGCAGCATATACAATTCACATGTCTTTCAATGGGTCTCCCAGCTGAAAACAAAAGCACAAATTCCTCAGCTGGTAATGTAAAGAAAGACTTGGACATTTGCCATGATCCAGTTGAACCTATTGAGCAATTGCATATTTCTGCTGACATGCTGAGAGAAGCTGAATCAGTGAATTTAGATTCTCACAAGGCTTCTGCTGAGGACAGTACACTTCTCGGAAAAGACATTTCAGATGGTCCGCCCACTCCTACGCCACTGATCATTTGTGAAAAAGAAGAAGTGCCTCTTCCAGCAGACCCATCAGAGGAGCAACCCACGATAGAGACTGGCCAGTGTTCAACAACACACTCAGTACAAAATGAAATACCACAGAAAAAGACACAGAGCAACACGCAGCAGGGGAAAGTGCTCTGTGAAATCTGCTTCATGTGTTTCAGGACTGTGCCAGGGTTAAAGAGACATAAGGCCATGAAACATTTGGTCAGAGCTGAAAAACACATTGGCCAACAGAAAACATCAAACCATCAGGGGACTGTGCTTATTTATGAAGCGTCACAAACTACAGAGAAAGGACATAAAGGTGATTCACAGGCCCGTTACCTGCCAAAGATGGACGGGCTGTCTGAGTCAAGTAACATCCTCATATCTAAAGCATCAGAGACTGAGTCAGTCCTGGAGGAGAAGGCAACTGAGACAAGTGCAGTTGCGGTGGATGAAATAGGCCATCCAACCCCTCTGCTGCCAACAAAATCAAAGAAGAACAACAAAGCTCGAAAGAACAAAAACAGCGAGGTAAACATAAAGCCAGACCCTTTCTCTGATGAGATTCTGAATATACTAAAAACCGACATATTACAAGCTATAACTCCTGAGTTCAAGAGCAGTGGAGGGCACTGCAAATCTGCCGAGCACCAGGTGCAAATCAATGACAGGACAGTTACTGGAACAGAGGAATTCCCTCAGACTGTTACTTCAAACTCTGGCTTTGACAATGCATCCGGGCCTCTAGCAAAAGAGACAAGTGCACTTAATGAAACCGTGGAGATAGATCAAATCACTCATACAGTGGAAATGAAATGTACAAGCATGACAGAGTTGGCAAACGGGGAAGTATGTACTGATGATAATGTGGAAAGTGCTACTTGTGCAGACAAGGATATAACCAGAGAACGTGATGAGTCCAGAAAGACTCTGTGTCCTGTGGAGGAGGTGTGTGACCAGGAAGCATCAGAAGAGAGCCTTGTCCAGGAGATTCTTAGAAAGGTGGCAGTCGAGATAAAGTGTGAGAAAAGCGGTGGCCCTTCAGACGACTTACATCCTCTCTCCTGTTTAAATTCATCTCCCCATAGTCCTCCTGGCTTAAGTTCTGATCTGAAGGCCTTACTTGACGACGACACCACGTTCTCACAGCTCTTCCCCAGAGATGAGGAGGCCAAAAGGAAAAAGAGCCCGAGGGTGTACAGCAAAAGAAACAAAAGACAGAAGCTATCGCCCGACTCAAGTGTGACTCCGGATTTCCCTTCATCAGAAACCTTCGTGCAAAATAAAGATCAGTACGTGGAAAACCCAGCCGAGCAGACTTTCACTGACGATCAAACCAACCACTGTGAATACGAGACAATATCTATTGATGATGCCATCATGTTAAATATGTGCCACAACAACACATTGAAGGCTGATGCCAAGCCACTGTTGGATGTCAAACAAAAAGATCAGAAGGATGTTCCTGAGGAGATTGAAAAGCCTGGCAGCCATCTCTTGAATCCACTTGAGAGCACCATTGATAAATCCACCATTGAATGGAGTGGCACCTCTGACTTCGCTGGCTTTGATGCCGACACGAATGTGACCTCTGACCCCAGCACCTGTAAACCAGAAGTGCCAACCACGCCGTGCCCCTTGCCCCAACCTGCCGCCCCTTATCCTGTGGAGCCGCGTGTCACGGAGAATGCCCAAACCTTCCACAGCATCGACATCCAAAGCATCAACACCACATTTCAACTTCCTGAGGTTCAGTTCTTTGACTCCAACGACATCTCAGTGTCTCCTAGTGTTGCAATTGTTGACGTGGAAAGCAGAGATGATGAAAAGTCCAAGAAGGTCACAGAGCGGCGAGGCAGGAAGCGGCAAGACGGTGGAATGAAGGTCAAAGATAAGCAGTACAAATGCAAAGTGTGCTTCACTTGGTTCCTCACCCTAGGTGAGCTCAACTTTCACAAGTTATCCCACAACCCCTCCCCACCTCCAACCTGCTACATGTGTGTGCAGCGCAAATTCAGCTCCAGGGAGCAACTGAGAGACCATTTGAGGGAGAAACACGCCAAGAACAAGACAGGTATCTGGACCTGTGGAATGTGCTTGAAGGAGATATCAGATGTGTGGATGTACAATGAACATTTACGAGAACACGCCACCCAGTTTGCCCGGAGAGGTCAGAGTCAAGGTTCCATATTAGACATTCCAGGCTGCTTCATGCAGGAGACCGCCGTGAAGAACTTTATCACCTCCATCATGCAGCACCGCCCCAGCAGAGCTGTCAGAGAGTCCAGCAAAGCCACTAAAGAACAGGAAAAAGCTGTTGCTGCAGACAACGCCGCGGGAGGGGTGAAAACCTCAGAGGGGGCCGAACCAAAAGTTCACAAAAGTAAAAGCAGCAGTGGAGCGGGCGTGAAGCAGAGCACGTTAACCCCTCTTGAGGTCCTCCACAACACGGAGACGTCGAAAAGTGTGGAGATGCATCCCAACTGCAAAGACCCCTCTAGAGACTGCCACCACTGTGGGAAACAATTCCCCAAGCCATTCAAACTCCAGAGACATTTAGTGGTTCACAATTTGGAAAAGATTTTCCTGTGTCACAAATGCCCCGTCTCTTATCAGGACGCCCGGGCGCTTAAAGACCACCTGAAGAGAGCACACGAAGAGGTGCACGAGCCAGATTCAAAACACACCACGCTTTACACCTGCGAGCTCTGCGCTGACGTCATGCATGTGATTAAAAAATCCTTCATCTGCAGCACCTGTAACTACACCTTCTCTAAAAAGGAACAGTTTGATCGACACATGGAAAAGCACCTGTCTGGTGGGAACAAAATTTTCAAATTCCGAGGCGTTCTCCGGCCTGTCAAAGCATCTGCATCCAATGAAGATGAATGTGATTCGCCTGCGAGTAAGAAGAGGAGAATTCTCTCTGACAGTCTGCAAGAAAGCAGCTCAGACAGTGGAATTGCTAGTTTAAGCTCAATGCACTCGAATCAAAACGCTGAACTACAGTCTTCAAAACCCTCTGTGTTCACAGCAGACGACTCCACACAGACCAACGCAAATGAATACCACGGTGACGCGAACAAGGCCAGTGTGAAGACTGAGGACATGGTGGAGGACTACTCTGAACTACTTGTGGAGCTTGAGAAATGTATTCACATGGGCTCGTCGGAGTCTGCTACACCCAAGAAGGAGGACATTGACCCAACTCCCTCACCTAATCCTGATAAAGAGGGGAATGGAAATTCACCGTCTGAACCATGTGACGTGAAAGAGGAGAACGAGTCAGTCTGCATCAGGGCGGAGACAACGAAAGAGAGCAGTGGTGTGGGCGAGATTATTAAAGCTAAGGGAGGCTCAGCTGAAGCTGACACAGCCGAGATGGAAGTAAAAACAGATTTGCCTCCCCCTAGTGAGGAGTCTTCTGTCGGTTTAGGAGAAAATCAAATTGTTTCAAAGACACCAGCAAAGCATGAATTAGCACATGATGTGATGGACAGGCAGAGGGAGGACGAGCAGTGGCAGCACACGTCAAAAAATAATGACAGCAAACAGCAGACTTCTTTTCATGGCGCTGAGCAAGAAGGTAGGAGTCAGATGAAAGACAAAGCTGCCAAAACAAATGACAACACTAGATACAGCACCACGACGAGCAGCTCCAGGGCTCCAGAATCAACACCCGTCCTCCACTCCAAGGTTTCCCTCAGCACCTCCGTCTCAAACGAGGACAAAGAATATCTGAGACCGCAGAAGAAGAGGAAGGACATGAAATCCCCTCACAGCCTGCAAAGGGTTTCCTCTCCAGCTACACAGGAGAACTATGGCGTTGACTCTCGGGCCAAAAAGAAATTTCACCCCAGCAAGTGTACGAATCCCTCTCTGCAAAGAAAGTCGGACGGACCCAGCGACTACCCCGTGCTCTCCTCAGTGCGGGACGACGTTGTGAGCAACAAAATAGTCTCCAAGTCCAAGACTGCAAACTTGGGGTTGCAGGCGAAACGAAGTTTACTTGATAGCTGTACTCCAAAGAAAGCTGATATTGTCAACCCTCTAAATGGGGATTACAAAGCCAAGAAGGGATCTCTGGGGCGACCTTTGCATCCCCCTATTTCTAAAGTGTCCTCAGTTCCCATGAACAATACTTTGAACAAATCTAGGCCAAAGATGGGGGTTAGGTCAATGGAGAGCCATTCCTACCGGACAGCGGAGTCCCAGAACCACCTCTTAAGCCAGCTGTTTGGCCAAAAACTCACTAGCTTTAAGATTCCGTTAAGGAAGGACACGTCCGAATCTATTAACTGAGTGTGGTTTGAGGGATCTGTGAATAAGAGACTGTAAATGTTCAAGACAACTGATTATGGTGAATGAGATTGCACAGCTGTTTTTCTGTGAAATGCTATCTTTAAATACTTACATAGTCACTTTATGTCTTCTTTGTACATTTTTTAGTATGCAAATGTGAGGATGAATGGCAGATATGAATTTTGGGTCAAAAATGACTATGCTATTTGGGAAAATCAATGAACTATTCTGCTTTTCCCTATGTTGGATTTTTATCCATTTCAGAGATTATATTTCATATAACTAAAGGAGAGAAAAAAAGAATACTTGAAAATACAGTAGAATATGTTCCTCTAAGAAATGCATGTTCATTTTGCATTCATTATATGATTTTATCAGTTTAAGTCTTTTGCAAATGACGTCATAACTGACCTGGACTGTTGTCTGTGCACCTTTCGTAAATGCTTCCAACATATTCATTTTGTATAATTTTTTTTTAACTTTACTGTACTGCATCGACATCGATCATTTTAGCCTTTTGTATAAACATTACCTGGTGCTACATTGTGTTTTATTGTAATGTGAACGCCAATGTCCTCAGAAGGGAACATGAGATCTGTAGCAGTTACACTACATTCATCCAAATGATTTTACTGGTTCTCTATTGTTTATTACAGATACTGTGTAAGCCATCCAAGTGCTTCAAATGTAGACTGATAAAACACAAAATTAGGAAAGCTTCCAAAGCTCCTTGGATAAACTCAGGTGCATACATGGACGTCACAGTCCCAAGACCTGTATTCAGAGTTCTTCCCATGCACTGATAATACCACACGCCAATCAAAAACTCAATCATTTGTGTCTGTAACTCCTCAGACAACTGTTTATTATGAATAGTATTTACTAGGACAAAAAACGGTGCTTTATCCTGTTTATACTGTATGTATCTTACATTGTATAATATTGTAGGTAGATTGTTGTTTTGTGTAATGCTTCATGTCAAAGTTTTATTTTAATAATGTGCAAAAAGAATCAGAGAAGAAAGGGAAATGCAGTGCCTCTTGCAAGTTGTAAAGTGGTTCACTAAGTGCATCTTTTATAGTTGGTTATTAAAGATCTGTATTGCTCTCTCCTCGCTCTTTTCTTCCTTTTTGTTCATGACATGTTTTGCAAATGTTCCCACTTCCATCCCCGCGGACGGCAGCTGTCACCACATGCATCAAACACTGGAAGCAGTGGAAGCTTCTTGTGCCTGGAGGCAGAAACAGGTGCACACACAACAAAGTCTGACTTCATTTTTTGGTCTTCAGATCAGCAAAAATGTATCTTTACTACAGAGAAGCATTCAACAGGAGACAGTTACATTCATCCAACCATATGTTAGTCTCCACGAGCGCTGTCGAGCAGGTGGCAAGGAGCTCTCGGTTCTGTGGCGCCTCTGTTGCGTCGCTCTCTCACCACGTGTAAAATGGCTTCTATTCCTACATGAACATTTATCATCATCACATAGGAATAAAAAGCCATAGCACACAGTGGCAAACATGTAAAGTAGTGTAGTCACCATCCACTGAACTACCATGAGACCTGTGGGGTGGGGGCAGAGTGGAAGTTATATTCTTTGTCAAGGAAAGAAGCTTAAGAAATCAACTACTGTATTGTGGAATAAAATAAAACACTAAATATCAGCAGTCAACTGCACCGACTGAAATTGAGATGTGTATAAAACACGAAATCAGTAGACTTAAACTAATCATCTTGATTAGAAACATATTCTTAAATATGTAAATGTGGCTACTTTTCCTTCAAATCACATAATCTGCTGTTCTTGACGTATTAATGTTTCATAAGTCCAAAATGTATTGGGATGTGATGTAAGTGCACTCACTCAATATGTCTAGAATGTGTCACAAGGTTGTAATCACATAATAAACGACCATCAAGCCATGTGTTGATTCAAGAGAGAGGCTGAACTGTGGAGAACCACAGAGCTTTTGTCGAAATAACTTCTCTAATTAATTTAGTGGGAATACTGGTTTGGCAGCATCCGCAGAGGCAGCATGTTTTGGAAATCGCAGATGACAGCTGAAATATACAGTAAGCATAACTGTCACTGAATTATGGACCACTTCTGTTCCAGTCGGCTCGCTGTGTCAAAGTTTCACCAGCAGGACAGAACTGATTCACGGAGGGGTGATGGCTGGTGTGTGTGACATTTTGACCCTTATTATAGTCGATGTCATGAGCAGCACATTAAAGATTTAAATTCACTCTATATCTACTTGACACAGACTAGGAGCTGTCATGAAGTCACAATTTCACAACTTTCCCCATGATTTTCTTACAGAAATCACCTTGATGGTCAGAAATACTATTATAATTGGCTAAAGCTTTTTTCGACGTATTTATAACCGTGTGCTCCTGCATACTTGAAAACAACTCCCAATCAATCACTGTCATCTTATGTGTCAGACATTATTGGGTGTTATGTAATTGTTCATTCATTTTGATCAAAATATATGAATAAGTCAAAGTAACACAACCACAATGTTTTTGTATTAGGACAAACTAACACAATTATAGATTTAAAGATTGTTTGAAATACATGGATGGAAATACTTCGCAGTCTTTTGCTTCATGTCAACGCGATTGTGGTTGTGTATAGAGGTAACTCAAAATATTCAAATATTTCCAGACGTAACTGTATATATATATACATATATGTGTGTGTGTGTGTGTGTAGTTTTAACTTTTAGATCTGACAATAGGTTTTCCTCTTCAGTGCTTTCCTCTTCCTTCTCATATACTGACCCCTGGCTCCCTTGATAGTTGATATGAAAAACATTGTTTATGAAACAATTAGTGGAAAAGTGTTTTTAAATCTTTGGGGTACAACGTTGTTTTAGAGGTAAGTGCAATGTAAAGGAAAAATTGTTTGAGCTGACACATGTTGAAAACATTAGAAAATAAATACATTGTGGAGCAATAGTGTCTTTACAGTATGTGGACTGTAGCCGTTGACTTTGACAGTGTTTGATTTGAATTGGAAGTTCCTCCCTGGTTGCTTGTTGATTGACTTTGTGCTGCTGTGTGTACTGTCAAGAGTCAACCGGTGAATATCAAAGTAGTTCAATGAAAACAATGTTTTCTTTGAGTGTGGTGGAAAGTCCTCTTTCTATTTCAAACCACATATTGAATCCCCTCACATTTGGAGACGCACAATGAAAAGGGTCAGAGTGGGAGGATGGATGATGGATGACCACCTACTGTTGTGTGTGCGTGCGTGCGTGCGTGTCCTCCTGGTGTAAATAGAAACCATTGATCCAATGGCAGTTGTATCAACATCAATTAGAGTAAAGAATTGCCGAGAATTATGATGGGATTTAGTTCAACTGCAGCATCCAAAAGACTGTTTAATGTCATCTGAGTTTCTCTATGAATATTACAAAATGAATTTTAGTTAAATATTCAAGTAGACAGAGGTCATTCTACAACCTGAGTTCTATTTCGTTACGCTGCAGGAATCTTTGCCAGTCAGAGTTTCAGTGACGAGGGTGATGCCTCGAGGCTGAACGATGCGCTCGGTGACATCTGAGTCATCGAGACATGTAAATTAGATGCCATTATTGACATTATTTAAACATATTAGTCAATTTGCCATTTTTTTCTATCCTACTCTATTTTTCTCCTCAGCTTAGCTGATTTGTGTCATGTTGCACCAATCCATCGTGTATGTACCTGAGTTTTACCTGCTCCACGGGTTGTACTTGGACTTGCTGCATCCCTGCACCTCCTCCAGCTCCTTTGGTCAGCAGCTGGGTGTTGATCAAGACAAAAATCAAAGCAGAGACGTTGAGAATATTTTGTCCCAGCTTAGCCCAGAACGTGTCAGGAGCCCCACACACTCTCAACTGTCACGCGTCCTTTTATCATCTGATCTGTGGGGAGATTCTCCAGGGGCAGAGTCATGCAGGAGCATGACAGGAACGCTTTGCACTTTGAAGTAGAGTGACATTATCAGTAAGTATGGTCTTGAAATAGAATCTCTTCTCTCCCCCTCTCACTCCATTCGTGAGCCTCCCTCCCCGCCTCCTCTGATCTCTGACTTTCTTCTTCCCGTCTATTTTCCTCTGCCGCCACCCTCATTCTCCCGCTTTCCTCTTTCCATTCTCCATCAATTTCCTTACCAGCAATGCACGACCTCATCTTTCCATTTTTTGCTTCTGCCTCTCCCAATTTTCTTCTCTCACTCCCTTGGCTTTTTATTCTATTCTCTTCCTTCCCTTCTCGTTCATCTCACTTTATTTCTCCCCACTGTCTATTTTTCGCCTTCCCTCCCTCCCCATTGCCCCCTCACCTCTACACCCTCCATTCTCCCTTGTTTTCTCTCCCTTCCTATATCCTCTCTCCGCTCTCCATCACCCTGTGCTCCCTCCTCCCTTTGCCGTGGTGTTTGTTGGCTGCCTCTCGGGGAGGTCGGGAGGTCGGGGGCAGATAGAGATGGGCTGCCGGTCAGCGGTAATGACACGCAGGCTGAGGGGCCACTCGGGTCGCCTCCGTTGGGAATGGGGGGCTTCAGCCATAACAGAGAAATAAATGGATAGATGGATGGGGAGGGATTTGTCGAGCGAAAGGAAAGTAATGACTGAGAGTCCCTCTCCATGCACTCAGGTGGGTGATTGTAATGAATTTCCATTGGCATGATATCTGAAAGAGTTTGTGTAAGACAGTGGGTGTAGGGGCGTAGGAATAATTCAACATAAACACGTGCTCGTGCTATGAAGAAAGAGGACAGAAAAATATGAAATCAAGACATCAAAAACAATTTTGCCTGACAACCATCAAATCACTGCCTTCCCCCCTTGAAATCCTCAAAGGTGGTTCGCTGGCAGTGAGGAAGCTACTCCGGGAAACTACACTCCTACAGGACTGGCACCTGAAATAGGAGTCAAAGAAACTGGGGCAGTTGTAACAGCAAAATGAATTTACCAAGCAAATGAGCCGATACAAATAAATCACGGTGAGGAAAAGATAGTACGGAGGATGAAACCTTATCTACCATTTCCTAATGAATGGCCTCTCAGCAGGAGGTTGTGGTCCCTCGGTGCCAGTGAAGCCTTTGACTGCTCAACCATGTGTCATTGCAGTCAGCACCAGAGAGGGAACAGGCTGTGCACAACAGCCACAAGCACCGGTTTGATGCTCCAGGTTTGCTCCGGAAATACATGGGGTTACTCTGCAGGGGCTCTGCAAACAAATGCAAGCCTGTCCGTGTGTGTCTGCGGTGCCGTGGAACACTGCGCCTGACAGCAGGTGTCTTCGGGGGCGGCCGGCCCCCGGCAAAGTGATTTCAACGGCGGTTTGTTAAACACACTTTGTAATTAGACCGCTCGCTTTTTTCTAATGATGCAGCAGGTATCGCTCTTTCCGCTCTCTCTTCACCCCCACTTCACATGCTACAGTGGAAATGAGTAGGTAATAATTGGTAGGTGCACGGGCAAAAAAAAACAACGACCTTCCATATCGTACACAAAACTCAACCTTCTGGTCAGAAGGGAAGCCCCTGGTACCCTGGCACGCCCCACCCCCCGCTCCCCACCTCCTCGCGCTCCTCTTCCCTTCTCCACCGTAAGCCTTCGTCCTCTACCCCTCCTCCTACTCCACGGCGCGTTCCCTCACAGCGTGTTCCCAGGCGCCTCCTCCCGCGGTGTCTGTGGTCATCACAGAGAATGGGAAGGTCTCCGCTCTGACATTCGATGTGGCACAAAATTGGATTTCCAGCGCGATTCTCTCGCCGAGCCCCTCACGCAGTGTAATCCACGCTGTGACTAATTGAGTTGCCTGCCAACAGCCTGAGTGTGTAAATGGATGACTGCTGGGGAAATGTCTGAGTGGCCTGGGGGTTTTTTTTGTTTGTTTGTTTGTTTGTTTGTTTGTTTCCTCATCTGATGGCCTGCGAGTTTATCAGATAGACACAAATTCTCCAACACAAAGACGCGTTTTATCCTTTGTCAATGTCATCTGTCGTTGCATGCTGCCGAGCGTGACCCTGCTCGAGCTGCTGTCTGGCTGCCTGTGACATTCATAAGGACATCTGAGCAGCAGAAATTCACATTTCCTCGTGTGTCACCAAACACATCCTATAGACTGCTCGGACTTGTGCGGGTTTGACAACGGCATTAGATCTTGTGCATAAGCGAACGCGAAATCTGAAGTGGGGGACCGGGATGTCAGAGACAGATGTTACACGATGACTCACCGCAGCTATGTCACCTGTCGGACCACCAGTATCCCAGGAGGCACTGCTCCAACCTGGCACATCACTCATGCACACAGAGGAAGACGAGCTCTATAACAGTGACGCAACAGACAATAGAGCACGTTTTTTTTCACCCCCTCATGTCGATAGGTTATCTTTGCACCAAATCCCTACACTCTGATCTCAAATCTCCGTCATGCCCTCTGCTCGGGGGACCCTGCATTTGATTTGGATTTGAATAATTCAAGCTGTTTTCCTCCCCAGACGTCTGAATACAGCAGTTTCCTCTTCATTAAAAACTTTCCACTAATCTGTGTGTGTGCGTGTGCGTGTGTGTGTGTGTGTGCGTTTGCGCGTGCGTGTGTGTGTGTGTGTGTGTGTGTGTGTGTGTTTGCCCCCACATTTACGGTGAGCACTGTCCTTCCACACACACACACACACACACACACACACACACACACACACACACACACACACACACACACACACACACAGACACACACCCTGAGGGTAAAATATACAAACCCACACGAATTCACGCAGACGGATATAGAAGTCTACTGTCACACACTCCCCAGGTTCTGCTGTGACGCGCTGCAACAACACGATGAACGAAAATGAGATGCAGGCAGCAGTTGAAAGCATAATGGCAGGCGGAACGCAGCCAAAGCCACTAATGAATGAACTCGGAGGTGGATGGCAACGTGGCATATATACGCACCTGAAGGATTTCACTCAGCAGACTCGCCCTGCGTCTCCCCTCTCACCCCTGCCTCCCTCTCTGTGGACGTGGTCGTGCCCGGCAGCCGGCTTCTGGGGGAGAGAGTGTTCGCCCTGACGAGTCGGGGACCGGGGCTCAGCTGCAGAGACTGACATCATCCCTATCAGAGAGGAGGTTTTCCCCTCCCGCTATCTGCACCCTCTCGCTCGCTCTCTCTCTCTCTCTCTCTCTCTCTCTCTCTCTCTCGCCACAACTCAGCCACTCACTCTGTACAGTAGTACACTCCTCCTATCTCTCCCTCCCCTGCTTCTCCCTCTTTTTTTTAATCTCTCCTTCCCTTCACTCTTTCATCCGCCTCCACGTATTGCCCCTTTGTCAAAGCCGCGGCATGTGGCTCTATGCACAGTAACAAGTGTTAAACTGGGACTGGCGTATCCACAGCAGTCTGGACTTGTACTGTATTATATCCCTCACAATCAAGCAGGTGAATCTGGCACTATAAGGAAACGTTTCCCCTGTGAGTTTTTCATTAGAGGTCTTATTCATAGTCCCTGTCTTTCGCAATTAGCTCTCCATCTTGCCCTCTCTTTGTCTCCCCGCGTCTCCTCTCCGTCCCCCGTTAAAGATCAAGGATGGGGGAAGTACATCAAGACTGAAGGCTTTCACCGATCCAGTTCTTTCAGATCAGCAAGAATGAAAAAGGGAAAGGAGCTGAGCAGAGGGAGACTCCTTGAGTCTATTGAGATGGATGCCTGCTGTGGTGCCTGCGGTGGTGGAGCTCTCTGTTGCTGTCCGTGGTGCTGATTACAGCTGAAGGAGACATCACTGAGGACAGCGGTGACCCTGCAGACCCTCAGAAAATAGCCTTGAACAGTGCACGGAGGAAAATCGGTTTCCGCTGCCTTAATAAACACACAAACTACGGTCTCTCTCTCTCTCTCTCGCTCTCTCTCTCTCTCAAACACACACACACACACACACACACATACACGGGCGTCAACTGCACACACTGATAAACACGAGCGCACACACACATATGGAGACTTACATCTACCTCCCAGCCTCCTCCTCTGTTTCCCGTGGGCATTTTTCTCTGCGTCTCAACTCATTTGGGCTTACATTCATCATTGTAAGGTAACAGTGGCAGGTGGGATTAAAATGGATTAGCCCTATTAAAGAAATGTGTGGTGCATATTATACCCAGACCCCCCCCCCCCACACACACACACATACACACACACGCACACACACTTGTCTAAAGAGCCACATGAATTTAACTGTTAAAGCACTAGACTCGCTCCTTAAACACAAACGCAGTAGAGTACATTTAAATTCACCTACAGTGCGGCAAAGGCACACAGCAGACGGATAAAGGTAAAGAGGGCCGACACTGTGGCTTGATGAGGACATCCACGGTGGTACAAAAGGAGGGAGAAGTAAAGCTGCTGTGTATATCGCTGCTTTTCTGCCACTCACACTGTGGACTCCTTTTTGTTGTCTTAACTCTCGTCTCAAGAGGTAGCTTTTAGAATCTCGCCTCCTTGTTTCCATAGTGACACTTTCCCTCCTTTGTGCGAGAGAGGATGTGTGTATTTCAGAGGCACACAGAGAGGAGAGAGACAGGCTCTGAGGAGGGAGGGGGGGGGGGGGGGGGGGGGGGTGAAGCGAGATAACTTGGTTCACTTACATTTATTCACTTCAAAAACAGGAGAGGGGAGAAAAGCACACAGCCAGTTTTCTACATGAGGGAAAGCCTCCTCTGTTCACCGTTCGCTGGCTGACAGCAGTAAGTTGCTTAACTTTTTGACTAATGGCTCTGCAACAAGCAGGCTGCGGTACGGACAATGGTGCACACTGATTCGAGGGGGGGGAGAAAAATGACAGTTTAAAAATAGTAGTAGACAGTAGAGATACAGTTTTTTCATATATGTGTATATAAACTGTATAGATAGATATTTCTCTCAGTTAATATCATATCATTTGTACATTATTGCACGGCTGTATTGAACGCACTGGGAAGCAACAATGAAACACAGTCAGAACGACCTTCAAGGGTACAACTATTACCTAGATAAAATACTACCTAATCTAAATCGGTGGCGCGCTGTGTGTAATAAATTATTAATTATGGATATTAAATGGCTGAATTTATCACTTTCAAAACAACCTGGGTGGATTCAGGAGATTGATGGCAGGAAAACACGGTGTCTGTGTCTGTGTGTCTATGTGTGTGTGTGTGTGTGTGCGTACATGCGTGCGAGTGTGCATGCGTGTGTGTGTGTGTGTGTGTGTGTGTGTGTGCGTGTGTGTGTGCGTGTGTGTGTGCGTGTGCGTGTGTGTGTGCGTGTGTGTGTGCGTGTGCACGCGTGAGCCTATTTGAGAGTGTATATATAAGAGTTTAATTCTCCTCTTGTGGCCCTGTAGGAATCGGCACAGAGAGGAGACTTCAAGCAAATCCCTTCTCCCCGTGCCCTCCAGCATCTCAGCCAACTGTGTTCCACATCAGTGAGTCAGTATCAGGAGCAAGGACACCGGAGGCTCGGCTGCGGCGCAGGGTCGACTACACATAAGGGGATTGTCTTAACTGAGATGTCTGCCATCTTGGGCTGTCACAACTCTTGCGTAAAAACAAGGATACACCTGCCAAACTTAATGAAATGACAGATGAGGTAAATGGAGCTTCTAAACAAGGCTGAACCCTTGTTTCCCCTCTCAATCCTTCACACTCAGGATAACACAGCACATTTAAAACAAGGCCCGAGAAAGTCCCTGCAAACGTTTCAAGAATGACACAGTGTTCAACAGTTTTAACTATTGCAGCAGCGCTCCGCGGTTTCTCAATGACTCACACGGCAGCCAAACGTGTCATGGTGTTAAATAACTTGACCGACTGAAGGTAAATTGTGGTTCTTGACATCCTCTCTGGTTTTTGTAAGAGGGCGAGTGAGAGAGGGATAAAGAGAGAGGGGGCAGGAGGCAAGACAAATGCAGAAGGTGGTGAAACGAGAGAGTTCATGTCAGCGACGGCGACCAACGCTTGAGAGGCTCTGAACCGCTCTCAGCAGCAGGTCGAAGCCTTCTTGAGCCCAGTACTGCTCAGCTGCTCCATCCGCCCCAAAGTTATCGCCATAAGAAGCCAGCCTATCACCCCGAGTGATGCCGAGGCAGTGTAGCAGGTGTAGCTCTCGATACTTCAACATTTCAAATCACTGTAACTTACCTGCTGGATCCTCTCCACTGTAGACAGAAGGGAGGCCGTGTCACATTGTACGGATTTGTCACCAGTGAGATATTGAAGTTGCCCGTGCGTGTGATTTCAAATGTGCGCCAGCGAGTGTATGTGACTCCAGGCAAGTGGCGCATGGCCACAGGTGACTGTGTAGTCTTCTCTTCACTTTTCTATTTAGTCTTGAGTCAATCCCCACAGCGTAACAATACCTATTTCTCTCTGTATAATTGGACTGGATGACAGACACATCTGAAGGCAGCGGATGAAAGCCTCTCCTGACAATGGAGTGGCTGGCCTGTGACATGACTTGAATGAGGAAGAGATAATACTGTCACACGCTGACACACACACACACACACACACACACACACTGTGGGTGCAGATGAGCAAAACCTACACACCCATTCACTCACATATTTGTCACTCAAATTAGAACAGCTAGTGAGCGCAAAGAAGACGCAGGGGAGACGAAATGATATTGTTTGTGTGATGATCTCAAAATCTGCCCCACAGTAAAATTTCTCCTGCATCAGCAGAATGTTACTTGCTGATTGAATTTACTGCGAGCACAGACCAAATATTTGCAATCAAACGCCGCATTCTGCTTGCTCTTCATCAAGCGGGTGTGACAGACTGTAACTTTGAATAGCTGCCAGTGAAACAACTCATTATTCAGTTTCCCCCCGTATCCTGGCTCGCCTATTTATATCTGCGTGTGAGGGTGTGTATGCAATATCGTGCAGTACATCCTTATGCACACAAACCCACACCGAGGCACACAAAGAACACACACACACACACACACACACACACACACACACACATATGCACACAGAGATATCTTAAAAGCCTGTGAACAGAACACCCTGAATACATCTCGATGAAGCACTCAGGGAGGTATTTGTAAAACCAGATTTCCAACTTGTTCCCCCAAAAGCACAAAATGTCTCTTAGTGTATTTGCTGTTCGCTTTGTCACCACGGAAACCACCATTACGCAAACATCCCCACACCGACGGACATTGAAACTGTCTGCCCCTCTCTCCCGGTGTTAAACCCCATCCCTCCGTCTCTCCCCTGTCGTCACTTACCATATTCTGGTCGAGCAAGTAAACCTCTCACAACCTGTGTTTGCGCTTCTAAACACTTGAGCTTTTAAAAGAAAGTAAAGCTCCGTTTCGAAAAGCCAAGACAGAGGAGAAAAATGTCTTTTTTTAAATAAATTAAAGTCATTGGTGAAACACTGTTTGCCTGAATCAATAACGTCACAAGGCTCAGAGTAAAAATGTTTCTCTGAGCAGAGCATTGATTTATCTCCCCCAAGTTGGCCACTCTCTAATGACACCCTCTGTGCCACAGCATATACTACCACAAAGGTCTGTATGCATGGATGTACGGAAAAGGTAGAGGAGTTTATAATAGCAATCATGAATCAATATGTCATAATGTCCAAAAGTGATTGGTTTTTGTCCTTTAGATCCCCTTCGCAACCCGCAAATGGCCTCGTGAGATACACACTTCTCTCCCCAAAGTGTGGCATACAACACTAACATGAAATGATTATTTATTTAAGGCAGAAGGTCACTGCGAGCATAAACGTGAAGACCGGGAACATATTTGTGAATAAATAAGAGCAAATCATTCATCATGAACAAATTTAACGGTTGTTTTCTCTCTGCCGCCATAGCACTCGCACAATTTAATGCAACCAGCCGACATCACCTGTGTGTCCAAAGTATGATGCAGCTCTTAATAATAGATCCACGAACCAAGCTGCATCTTTGAATAATCAATACGTTTATGGTGACAAATGGATCGAATGATTACGTGTAAGTGAGAGACCCAGAGAGAACTAACGCCCAGGTTTTGCTCAATTCTTCAGCCCTGCGGAACATTTTAAAATCTCTCGAGTGGTTTATTTTGGTTCAGTCTCTCATCTGACTCTCATCAGCATCGTTTTCACATCCAGCTGCTTTCAGCAAACAAGGCTCCACCGTGTGACACCTGCCCGGCAACAGATGCCAACAAAGAAACTAAGTCGTCCATTTGGTTGTGCAGTACGATGTTTTCTCATTCTGTTTGTGTTTAGTCTCTTCTCTTTGTTTTCCTAATTTGCAGTGTTTTGAGCTCTCGGGGCCACCGTACTTTCCTCTGCTGAAGACCTGATGCTTTAAAGCTGTATTCATTTGGTTCCTTGGCCTCTCTGGGACAGCGGAACAAGCCTGACATTGATGCATCGTTTAAGAAGCCGATATGGCAAACATCTTGGCAAACAATGACAGTATATCGACACATCCAGCGACGACGGGCCACGTGAGCATTCACCTGATGTCACATCTGTTTCTACCAAATGAATGTAAATCCAATAGCCACACTTCCGGTTCGCTCGCTCTAGTTTAGTCCTCACCACCTTTCAAGGGAAATATCTGGTTCTGTTGTGACTGTTTTTGCAGTGTGTTCGTCTAGTTGGTCGTCTTGTGTGTTTTTGCAGTGCATGTGTTGCTTGTGTTTTGTTGATTAGTTGACTCAAGTTGCAGCACAATGAACCCTCACCCTACTATTGGGCTGGGGGCTGGATCTGTGTACGGAAGTCGGTTGGACAAGCACTTTAGGTTCGGTATTTCATAATAATAACAATAACAATTATATAATAATAATAATTCTTTATTCCTATAGCACTTATCTTAACAAGGTTACAAAGTGCTTTACAATATGCATAGGAATAAAACAGCACAGAACTAAAATAAGATAAGATGAAAGAAAATAATTTAAAAAACAAACCAGCTGGGAAAAAAACAGGTATTAGAAGGCTTTCCTGTGAAAAAATGGTTTAAACAATGATTTAATGTCACCCTTAGTTACCAGCGTTGACTTGGGAGCTACTATCGAGTACTGGTGAGAAGATCTTAGGTTACGGCTTGGAGCAAATTGTAGCTCTGCATATGAGGGCCAGACCACACTTTAAAAAAGAATCTTTAAAAAAATCGATCCTAAATTTAACTGGCAGGCAATGAAGGGAGGAAAGAATTTTCGCGGGATTAGCTGACGATGCTGAACGATACCAGGCTCCACAAATAACCAGGCCTCAATCAACACCTCTGACAAAACAACAAGGAGATGGTTGAAGGCACGTCGCATAAAGGCCTCGACAACACTGGTGTCCGGCGTAAAGAGAGTCCTGTGTTGTGCCTGTATGGTTGAGCTTGTAGGGTTTTCTAATGGGCAGAGCAGTGGGAACGATTTAATGATTTCTCCCGCAGCATAGTGTATCCATCATGATATGCCTCTCTGACACATTGGTCAGCGGCAGCAGGTGGTATGATGTGGCTGAAGTGTAAGTGGCTTTCAGAATGCAGGATAGCCTGTCAGCCAGAGGCCCTTAGGGGAGCAGCTTCACACCACGTCTGGCTGCAGAATGGCCTTTACACACTCCCTCCTTCTCCGTCTCGTTCACAGTGTGTGTCTAAAATCGACACGGAGGCTGTGCGTGTGTGTGTGTGTGTGTGTGTGTTAAAGTGAGGGAGCGAGGGTGTTAGTGGGCGGGTGTAAATCTCTGTCCGGCAGAGCACGTTGGGATGGGTGTTTGGGGACTGGTTGGAGAGCTGGCTCACAGGAGCTCAGACTGATGAAGTGATGGTGATGGATGGAGGTAATAAAGGCCTGGATGTCCTGTCTGTTGCCAGTGATGAGGCTGGTATGAATCACCCGTCTGGGGCTGCCGCTGAACATGACGCCGCTCAATCCCCAGGCCTTCCACCCTGCCACCCTACTCCGCCTCTGTCCCTTCCTCCCTCCCGTCCTCTCTCTTTGCCTCGTGTCTTACTATCATCATGAGGACGATTGCTGGCTGAATAGAGCAAAGTATCAACATTCAGCAGCATGCCATTACGGTATCAATCTGTGCTAATGCATATTTTGCAAGACATTAAGAAGCTTGTTTATCCATCTCGAAACACAGCACGCACACAGTTGAAAGCGTCGCACGCTGTTCATTAGTTTTGTGTCCAAACATCACTTGTTGAGTGATTGCAGTGCATGCCGGAAAAAAAAAATCCAATCAACTCAGTCAGCCATTCCTCATGAATAAGGTCATTTGAATAAAAAAGGGCATCTGAAATTACAGTGTTTGTGTCAACATAACAAGTTAATGATCTCAGATGATAATTGGTAGTTGGATGCCGGGGCGCTGTGTTGTGGCCCGTGAGGTTCGGTGGCAAGGACCTCCTGTGATAAAAGGAGCAGCATGAGGGCTTTCAAAGTGGCACGCCGCTGTAGGCAACACAATCCATCACCTCACCATGAATATTCATCCAGCTCGCTGTTTCCTCCAGGGCTGGTGAAAACACGTCTGCATTAAGTCTCTTCCATGTGCCGCGGTTTGAAGACACCTGCACCTTCTGGCCTCTCATTACCAGACTGCCCTCTCGCTGCCCCACACTCAGCCGCCTGCCAGCGAGGGAAGCCACTTCTCATTAAAATAAAAAGGAAATTTTCTCGCTCCTTGAACTAACAAGGCAGAGGTCGGACTGTCAGATGATTGTGAATTCGCCCCCCTGCACACACGCGTTGGGAGGCAGCACTGGTGATTGGGATTGAGCTTGCTCCACGTTGTGGGCACAGGGCAAGTGGTGCAGGTGAATCTACCAGCCTGGGTCGTGTGGCTCATGTGTGGACCCCAGTCTGAGGCTTGTTGTTGGCAATTTAGGAACATTTGCTGCATCTTTTCCTCCCCCGCCCGTCTCCCTGACAGGAGCCCAGACTTTCTGGGGCATCTTTCAGCACTTTATCAGACCTGCAGGCTTCTCAGCGCTGTCCCCAGATTACAGTTTAGGCAGGGGCCGCTTGACTGACAGGCCTTGGCCTCAGTGGTCCCTGGGGGAAAGGGGAGGGGGATTTGTGATGGCTGCACTGACTCGTACCTCTCCAACAATTTTCTCCAGGCTGGTTTCAGACTGTCAGGCTTAGAGAAAGCTCTCTCTGCATAATTCATTAGATCTCCTCTCTTTTTCACTCTTGGCTGCTATGCGCCAGGCGCAATAGCCCCATTGTTTAAGAAGAAAGAGTAATGGAACTTGTCACAATATGTTAACGCAGTCTATTGTTCACAGCAACCGCTTGGAAACAACTAAACTTCCCCTGAAACAAGCTCTTCGGCACATCCAGTATAGAATGATTATCAGGATCTGAACATTAAAATGGCCTATTAGGAGAAACCAGCTAATAACACTTGCCACTTTTAATTTATGATTGGGTAACAGCAGAAAAATGATTAATTAATGATCATCAAAACTGCCATATCCATACACAGCTTTGGCTATATTGACTATAATCCCAAAGAGGACACAGCTATACAGGTTGCCCATACTCACGACATTGTTTTGCAGACAATTACCTCGGCATTGTCTGAGTATGACAGACACACAGGCCTGTCTCTCTGAAGCGTGTCTACCGTCTCTGGTCATGATCTAGCTGGCATTTATTTCCTGGTAATCTGCGAGGGAAAATGAATTATCTTTGATGCTACATGACATTCCCCTTCACAGAATATGACTAAACAAGTCCCCCGACACAATCCTGCGTGTTGAAGCCCGAGGACAACTTCTGTCGCAGCGGTAGTAAATGGGGGCTGTTAGGGAGGGACTATATATGAGGTAATGGCAATACACATCACGTTGACCCGGGATATGTCAAAAAATGGCAGAAATATGTTTGTACGGTGGTGGCGTTTTGTAAAGGTTTTGTTTTGTGTTTTTGATTGAGTAAACGATGTCTATCAAACGATCCGGTGACAGCTTTGTAATTACGACCTACAATTCATGGGAAAGGGAAAAAAGGTCAATTGAACACTTGATACAATTGTTTACTTGTTTACTGTGTAATGAAACTCAGATTGTTTACCTTATATGCAGGTTTCTAATGTATACAAAAAAAGGTGTTCAATTTCCCAATTTATCACACTGAACAACTACATAACTCATATCCCATAACTCATAGCACCTGTGTTGTGGAGAGCTCGCTCGAGTTAGAGCTCACAATATGTACAATAGAAGAAAAGAATAATAAAGAGCGACAGATATATTTAATATGTGAGTATTTAATTTAAGATTTAATGTGAGTATCAGACTGAAGTTAAAGGAGCAATACGTCTTCACAGTATTGTAATGGACAAATTCAGCATTCAGTTTGATTACATTTTCAAAATCCATTGCTGTTTCACATCATTTTGGACAATTTTCAGTCTTATCACCATCTTTATCTGCTACAGGTACTTACATGTTTTGAAAAACAAACATTGCCTGATTATTCTTAACAAGTGATGATTATTAATGTTGTTATTATTGAGTTGTTACCAGTAAAGATGAATAACTTTATCATATTACCTCAGTCTTTTTGGAGAGAATGGGTGGAGAAATTGAACAAAACACGTCCCAGAGGAGGTGTGATCCACTCACATGCAGAAAATAGAAGAAAGAATTTGCACATTAATATGAAAGTGAACCGGATTTTCTCTGAAGTTTATAGTTTAATTATAAGTGCTCTGATGAAAAACACTTTTGGTCTCTCTTTCAGAGCTATGGAATTCCATCGCTGGCTGAGTTCTCACCCCCTCTTTCTCTCCTTTCAACCCAAAGGGGAGAGGCAGATGGCCACTCATTGCATCACTTTGCTATTTAATATCTGTTTCTTTTTTAGTTCATCTGTTGTTGTTTTTAGTGTGTTTGTGCTCTGGCTAATCTGAATTGGCTATTATCAAGCCATTTTGCACTTGGTGGCTAAATACCTTATTAATGTGGCTACATGGAACCGTTGTTATGTAGACACAAACACAATGATCTCCTGAAGTGTGAGGGTGACACAAACAAGAACATGTCAATTTAAAGTGTTGCATGATTTTTGCGTGAGATTAGGTTTGCAGTCATATTAGTCACTGATAATGGACTTTTATTTTGAAAGTCTTATTTTTAAACGGCAAGAGCTGCAGACTTATTTATGGCCATCATCTCAACTGCAGCATGTAAAGGGATGTATCCAACTGCAAACATTTTCATATAAATGACTGCATTAAACAAATATCTGACTACAAACTGTTCATGTTTTAACAATGTGATAACTAAGGTTTAAATGAAATTGATTATTGATCTAATTATCTGCTACCTACAGTTATTGAAAGCACGTTTGCTCTCACTCTGCTGCTGCTGCAGGACACTGGACTTGACCGACCCCGGATAATATTCAATTTTGGGATTCACTTAATTGGAATGAGTCACTTAATGGGTTATCTTTTAAAACATTTAATCCAATATAACACATTTATAATGGATGTGTTGGTTGATCATTTTCATGGAATTAAAGCTATTAAAAACTTGACTTATTAAAAGACTTGAACGCTTCAATAATTACATTAGGTTTTTGTCGCCAGTTTTTTTCTTCCTTTTGAGCCATAATGTCACAAAAAATTGTCACTGAGAATTATCATGAAACTGTGAACTTTTTTTAAAATTTATTAAGAAAATTCAGATGATTTGTTTCATTTAAACCTCAAAGATAATCAACTTGACAGTGCATGCAATGATTTCTCCCCAGCAAATATGACTGCCTGTGCATGTTAGGAGCATTTTGTTTCTCTCTCGTAAATGAACATATTCTACATATCCTTGTTTACTCTGGAAAATGTACATGACTTGTAAAAAGCTAAAAGTGGGCTCAGTGTGTCTGAGGGTGTGAGCAGCTGGAGAATGGCCCATTCATAGATTGTGTTGACCTAAAAGAAACAAGACCTGAGTGAGTGAACAGTGCCACCTGCTGGGGGGAAATTGTAGAAGACATTTATGATATTGACATGTGCCAATATATTGATCATGTTACCAAGTTGTCCAGCCTGTTGATAGCGCAAACATGAGCTCATTCAACACATGGTTTGAAGAAAACAATAATCAGAAGACACTTAAAGAAGGAGGGACAAAGTTGTAATTCCTCTTTACTTTGTTCTTTATTACACATTAAATAGGAGTGGTGAGATTCATGGCAAAAAATAGACTCATTTGAGATCAGATTACCACTCCACACTGCCCACAACAGGTGTGTTGTAAAGTGGTCATTCATTCACTTCCCTAGACCTGGACCAGTCACACTGTAGTCACATACACAGAGCGGAGTGAAACTCCATTAAAGCAACATTCATCTAGACACACCAATGAAATGAAGCACAATTTACAAAATATGCACCTTTCAGTATCACAACTATACAAAGGTTGTTAAAATACGATCCAGGTATAAATGATACATTTCAGAAATCAGCTGTTGGCACGCAATAAAGGAAGAGGAACATTTCAAACATTTCAGTAAAACCATTTTCTGAAACAGTATTGTTAATAAGATGGTTCCTTAATTAAAAATTGCATTAACAGTTATTATCTACTTCATGAAAATAAAAAGGAGGTAATAATAAACTGGGTCAAAACTCATTTATCCTGAAAGCAAAAGGTATCACGTCCGGATTTTCTGTGTCAACACCATCACGCCCCTAAAACAGCATTTTGTGTATTTCCAGAGCGCACACGGGACAAAGTAAATGTTGTCCCGGCTCTTGCTTTTCCTGTTTAAATGTAGCACCTAATGCGAACAATAAAAAGGCAAATAAAAATCCCCCGGGAAACCATTTGAAAATTTGAAGGAAAAGGTGAAATATGGGTTGACCCGGGAACCAAACTGGGATTTCCTCTAAAAACCAATTTAATGGCAATTGTTGCCTCATTTACAAACATCAGTTCCTGTTACATCACCATGACGCGTGAGCCGCGAGAGAGAAAATTAATAATTATTCTGCTCGACTGTCGTTGCTTTCTGTTGAAAGGCAGCCCACCCCCCCCAAAAAATGTCAACATTTACGGAAATTAAATATAAGACATAGGGAAGAATCTGAACAACCTCCGTGACACCACACCAAGAGCAAGATTCCTGAAAGCTGCTTAAAAAGACACAATTTGCTTTGTAGCCAGTCACAAGCGAACGAGTCGACGGCTCAGGGAAACGTGCAAGGCGCGCGACACCTCTGTGGCCGGCTACTGGCGAATCACAAATCCTCAAATTTTTGTATTTCAGCCAACAAACACTGTTTAAATACTAGGTTCACCAACAGGAGATTGACAAGAGAGATTGACTCTTTAATAGTTCGTCAATTTGAGGGACAAAACTTGTGTAACAAATTTCAATAATATGATTTTTGTCAGGATCTATAAAAACAGTACTGCAGTCGAGCCTTGGAGTAAAAAAAAACCAACCAGGAAGTATGTAATCGGTGAGGTCAAACAAGCTGTCCAACATTAGCTTGTGGCGTGGCATCTTTGAATTCTTTCTCACAAAAGCAAATATTGATTATTGGTTATGGACCTGAAAAGCTACACTTGGGTCAGATTTCATCGTGGCTGGATCTGTTAAATGCATCAACCAAAGGCAGTTTGCAGTACTCATGTCATCAAGGACACGTGCATGCAAAAAAAATATATAGGCAAGAAATCACTCCCCACAAAGTACAAAACATTGACAAATTAATTAATAGCTAATTAGGGTGTTAAAAACATTCGGAGAAGAATAAGAGTTTGCATGCATACTTATATCAGTGACACAACTAAATGGGAACATTAGACAGTGGCTGGGACATTTGGATCTCATCTGGCTGAATCTTGATCCTCTCCTCATGTCTGTTTGTCTATGAGAATCGGAAGGGAAATTCTTTCTTTGGCATCCCGCACTTAAAAAGGGCATTAGAGAACTTTTGCAGGTCATGCCCTATTAAGCTAGGGAGAAAAAAAGCTAATAATGAATAATTTTTGTCAAACATGAGCTATGATGCAATTAGCTCACATGTAAAATAATCCAAATCAACATCATCCTATAAAATCAATCTGGACCAACACATGAGGGCAACTGGCACTAAACTGAAAATAAAGCTTATCTGTGTCAAAGTAGCAAATATCAGAAAGGCAGAAAAATCAGGTCAGGTTTAGTATTCAGTATAGTGGGTATTGATAAGGAGCTAATAATTTAGTGTAATGTACAAAATGTATTACTTGAACTGTTCAACATAGTTTGTTTTTTGTTTTTTTAGTCTGTCTTGAAAAGGGGTGATTATTCACATGAGTGTACACTTTGTCTTGGATTTCTTTTTCTTCTTTTTGCCCTCCTTGCTCATCTTCTCCTTATGCTTCCGGATTTCTCGCACTAATGTGTAAAAGGCATCGTCAACGCCCTGGAAAAAAAATGAAAATACACATTAGTACAGTTTAAAGTTACCCTTTTTAAAATCTCCCAACCACCAATGAATGCCAACATAGATTTTTTTTTTTTTAAATGTTTTGATTCTGGGGTAAAATTTTAAAGGCTGATTTTCTCTATATTCAATAATGAAGACTAAATTATTTTCATTTTTTGTTGA